>NC_084551.2:20022500-20265000 GCF_033978685.3 Nerophis lumbriciformis
AATGTTTATAGACACATGTCAGAGTTGGAACGTAGACAAAACCCCATTGTTCAGACGCTGACAATTTGATGCTGGGAAGTCCAGTCATGTCTGTATTTTTCCTCAAGGGGATGGCTCTGGTACTGCCTTTTTGGCTTCATACTCTTTACTGTAGATACGATCCCCTTTTTTGTGTTTTAGTGTGCTTCTGTTATACAGTTTTTGTTCAAAAATATGTTTTTCATCCTTCACATACCTGTTCCATTCACATTTGAAAATAAGGGACGACATTGGGAAAATTAAAGGAAATTGACATTGCCCTGCATCGCAGCGGCTCAGGCATGAATAACGTCACCATTGTCACCTGCCATAAAGGAGACCTTTTAGGCCCCTTCTACACCAAGGTTATCCAGGGTAAATCCCACCTAACCTTATCCTTGTCCACACACACACTCCCCCCCCTTCGTCACCCGGCGCAACGCGACCTAGTACGCATGCAAGGAAAATGCTCACGTCATAGTCACCTCCAGTGTTGCTTTGGGTTCAAGTTCTTAAATTAAATGTAACTTATCTGAACAATATCCAGTGTTGTGGTATTCCAATTAACTGGAATCCAGTGTGCTGCGGGGACCTATTGTAGTAAATCACACCTGAGCCATCATAAATTAATCAAATCTTTATTAGACACGTAAACAATGTGATAAAGAACATTTTACATCAATCCAACTAGGGATCTAGATATCTGGTCAGGACACTCCTCACTCTTTTGCCTTCACCTTCATTGTCCATTCGTTTTTGGTGACTTTATATACTCTGGACCTAGACCTTGAGTCCGCGACATACATGGCGGACAATAACTGATACGATCTGCTTTGCCAGTCCAAATGCATTCGTTGTTTTCCGTAGTCTTCCCTTGTCGGACAGGTAATACAAATCACACGCTACCTTTTTTATCACATCCACGGGAGCCCGCATTTTTGTTGTCTCTCCTTCGACAAATGGATGACGTTTTTCGTTAAGTACTCAGTGGCCTAGTGGTTAGAGTGTCCGCCCTGAGATTGGTAGGTTGTGAGTTCAAACCCCGGCCGAGTCATACCAAAGACTATAAAAATGGGACCCATTACCTCCCTGCCAGGCACTCAGCATCAAGGGTTGGAATTGGGGGTTAAATCACCAAAATGATTCCCGGGCGCGGCACTGCTGCTGCCCACTGCTCCCTTCACCTCCCAGGGGGTGATCAAGGGGATGGGTCAAATGCAGAGGACAAATTTCACCACACCTAGTGTGTGTGTGACAATCTTTAAAGAGAGAGAGAAGTAGAATCATAGCCGACCTGGACATTCGAAAGTTCTCTTGTCGTCTGAGAAGTGTTGTATCCCAAATAGCTGCAATCGCTTTCTCTTAAGGTATTCATGTGTGATTTCCACAAGCGTCTGTACATGTAGAAGAAAGAGAAACACGGGCATGTCTGGATGACTCGCCTCCATCTTTCTAGTGGTTGCCGCCGAGTTACCGAACGGGTTGTTATGAAGCTGGCTGTGGCGCGTTCTTTCTGATGTCACTTCCTGTGTGAGGCGTGGTCTTTCTGGCGTCACTTCCTCTCCGAACTCAGTTTGTAAACGATCAATGAGTCCATACAAAGCTAAGAGCCAGAGATTCAAGAAATAGATGGCACACTTGCCCGTGTAAAAAATTGTCCGAGAACGGGAACCTTAAACGGCAATTTAGGGTTTGGCTGAAACTGGGGCTTAGGCATGTTTAGTGCAAGGCTACCTAGATGGGCTACTGTCAACAACTCGTGATCTGATTGGCTATCGCAACTGTCTATCAACTGTCTATCCGGCAGAATTCATACAGCGCTGGCAACAAGTTAGCTGAATTTTGATTGGATAAAAGCTTTAACGTAAAAACAAGCAACACTGGAGCCTACAAGACATGAAGAGAATATGATGAATACTTTATGGAAAGTAGATTAAAATGAACTTTTATTAATCTATGATCATGATTTATGTTAGGCCAGCAGAGAAGGCCTTGCTGGCCCTAACGGCACGCCACTGGTTAATAGTATTTTCATTATTGCCTATGAATATAAGATGTAAGGACTCAAATGGGAATGTTTTGAGCTGGTGATTCTATTTATGTAGGTTATGACATGATTTACAATTTAAAAATGAGTGAATGTAAAACAAGCAAAGACAGAAACATTTTTTGACAATAAAATAAGTCAGACTGCAGCGAGAGAAGACAACAGACGCTACTATCTGCCTCATCATTTCTTTGGTCGTTACAGAACTACACACATACCGTATATTACCAAATAGTAGCCCGGGCGTCTATTTCACAAAATCGATTTTGGAGACAGGGGTTTAAAAGAAGCAGGCGGTTATTTGCACAAGGCTTTTATTTATTTTTGCACCAGCCTGCACCAGGCCATTACTTGGTTACAATGGTTACTGTCCAGTATTTTTTTTCGTACAAAAAACTTTAAATGTAAAAGCTATTGAAAACATACAAACAAAAAAACAAGAGATCAACATGATTACACAAGGCGAATCAGTAAAGAATCTGGGTATTATCTTCGACCCAACTCTCTCGTATTTTCGGGTCTCCCTATGTCTAGCATTAAAAGATTACAATTGGTACAAAATGCGGCTGCTAGACTTTTGACAAGAACAAGAAAGTTTGATCATATTACGCCTATACTGGCTCACCTGCACTGGCTTCCTGTGCACTTAAGATGTGACTTTAAGGTTTTACTACTTACGTATAAAATACTACACGGTCTAGCTTCGTCCTATCTTGTCGATTGTATTGTACCATATGTCCCGGCAAGAAATCTGCGTTCAAAGAACTCCGGCTTATTAGTGATTCCCAGAGCCCAAAAAAAGTCTGCGGGCTATAGAGCGTTTTCTATTCGGGCTCCAGTACTATGGAATGCCCTCCCGGTAACAATTAGAGATGCTACCTCAGTAGAAGCATTTAAGTCCCAGCTTAAAACTCATTTGTATACTCTAGCCTTTTAGACCAGTTGATCTGTCGTTTCTTTTCTTTTCTCCTCTGCTCCCCTCTTCCTTGTGGAGGGGGGGGGGGCACAGGTCCGGTGGCCATGGATGAAGTGCTGGCTGTCCAGAGTCGGGACCCGGGGTGGACCGCTCGCCTGTGCATTGGCTGGGAACATCTCTGCGCTGCTGACCCGTCTCCGCTCGGGATGGTGTCCTGCTGGCCCCACTATGGACTGGACTCTTACTACTATGTTGGATCCACTATGGACTGGACTCTCACAATATTATGTCAGACCCACTCGACATCCATTGCATTCGGTCTCCCCTAGAGGGGGGGGGGGGGGTTACCCACATATGCGGTCCTCTCCAAGGTTTCTCATAGTCATTCACATCGTCGTCCCACTGGGGTGAGTTTTTCCTTGCTCTTATGTGGGCTTTGTACCGAGGATGTCGTTGTGGCTTGTGCAGCCCTTTGAGACACTTGTGATTTAGGGCTATATAAATAAACATTGATTGATTGATTGATTGAGGTAGGCTATCAAAGGCCTCAACATGGCAGTAGTGCAACAATTGTCAAATAGAATACCAATACTAAAAATAAATACACTTTTTAAATAAAGCAGCCTACCGGGAAAAATAAAATTATGGTTCCAAGTACTCAAGTATAAAAACCCACCATCAAAACAGAACAATAATACTGTCACTTAAATAAAATAAAGGCTACAGTACTCCAAGTTTTAAATAAAGCAGCATACAGGAAAAATAAAATTATGGTACCAAGTACTCTATAAAACCATCAAAACAATAATACTGCAGCAAACGCAACCCCAGTAGCATTTTAATCTAAATTATGCAAATAACAGCCCATGTGCGGCTATTTGGACATAGGCGGTTATTAGGAAGAGGCGGTTAATTCACAAAATGGGGTCAGACCCTGGGCGGCTATTAGGTAATATACGGTAATCTGTTTACAGGCCTCAGGTCCGTGGCCTTTTACACTAATGTTTTCTTCAAAAAGATATTACTTAAACATTGGATGGGTTTTAGTGTGTACAAAATATATCAAAGCGCCCTTTAGCATTCTTTGATTGTTCGGTATATAGGCTTCGGTGGAAAAAGTTTCTGGTCCACTGTATTTGTTTCATGTGGTTGACAAGTCCAACTCAAAGTCATCTAGGATAGGCTCCCTCTCACTCATGACCCTGAACAGGATATGTGGTGGGAATTGTATGAATTGACTCATTACTGAATTGAATATAAAATGCCGGAGCTGTCAATGCAAAATGGCCAGTGTTTGTGCTGTGTGTCTTGTGTGAAGCTGGCCAGTCATGACTGCAAACAGTGAGCAACGCGTGACACACTTTTCTATCAACACCAAAATATGCTTGACCCAGCACTCGAGAACCAACAGACGTCAGCAAACACTTCAGGGAAACTTTTAATACTTGAGGCGCACTTTTTCTCTCGTGCAGTTCGACCACATGCAACACAATACCTGCATGGTAAATATCACATGCAAGTCAACGTGCCGGTTCCAAATAGTCTGAATGACTTCCCAAAGTCTCGTAGTGGTTGTATGAGGCCACATTTACAGTACATGATGTGATTTCAAGCACCACACTGACATGCATCAACAGATAAGATCAACTCCACTCTGTTATATGAATAATACGAGAACAATTTGGATTACGTTATTTGCATCAACACGCTTTCAACTCTGCTCAAACTTGTTCTGACCGCCTCTTTTCACCAAGGATGGGCGCCGAAAGCCTGATTTACACGGGAGTAACCAGACTGGAAAAAAGAAGAAGCTATCGGTGCCTTATTCCGGTGCTAAATGAATGCAAACTCATGCATCTGCAACAAGTTGCATTCAGGATCACCCAGAATGTTGACCATCAAACATCCATCCATCCATCCATTTTCTACCGCTTATCCCTTCGGGGTCGCGGGGGGTGCTGGAGCCTATCTCAGCTACAATCGGGCGGAAGGCGGGGTACACCCTGGACAAGTCACCACCTCATCGCAGGGCCAACACAGATAGACAGACAACATTCACACTCACATTCACACACTACGGCCAATTTAGTGTTGCCAATCAACCTATCCCCAGGTGCATGTCTATGGAGGTGGGAGGAAGCCAGAGTACCCGGAGGGAACCCACGCAGTTACGGGGAGAACATGCAAACTCCACACAGAAAGATCCAGGGGCCCAGGCTTAGACTGATTTTTTTTTCTCACTCCCCTTCCCCAGCGTTTACCTGTTTCTCACCTTTTTTGACAGGGGCGCCGGAAGTTGGCAGACCCGTCAGCGATCCTGTTCTGTCTCCCTGTAATGTTTGTCTGATCTTGAATGGGATCGTGCTGAAAATCCTAATTTCCCCGCGGGGATTATGAAAGTATTTCTGATTCTGATTCTGATTCTGAAATGCATTTTACTTGTTGTAATAGAGATGATTATCAGCACAGGGGAGCGACTCCACACTGTGTATGGAGACACATACAGTAATTAGCTGCTAACCGCTTGTCAGCCAGAGAAAATTGGCATTAAAAAGTATTAATTGGCAATGTCCAATCACATACTTTTAACAGAAATCTTCAGATACTGATCAGTGGCCGATCAATCTTACCTGTCCTACTCTTCACAAATGATCTTCCGAGTCTGTCGATCCTACTAGTTAACACCGGCGGCTAATTGCTTAACCTTCCTTCAGCAAATGATCCAATCCTCCCTTTTAAGGTTGGCTTCAAACCTTGAAATATGACATGGGGGCACATTTAAGGCCAGAAACCGCCAGAAGTGCTAAAAATACCTCTGCCAGTCTGGTAGCCACAAGGCTCCGTCACACACGCTCATTACCACACGACCTGAGGTTGGGAGGAGTGTAGTGAGGAGGGGATGTGGTCAGAGGCTGCAGTGCATGCGTGTGCGTGTGTGTGTGTGTGTGTGTGTGTGTGTGTGTGTGTGTGTGTGTGTGTGTGTGTGTGTGTGTGTGTGTGTGTGCCAAAGGGGTTAGACAGCGACAGTAAGAACGTTTAGGGATGTGGTAAAAAAGAGGAAAAGAGAAGTGGAAAGTGAAGATGTGAGGTGTGTGTGTGTGTGTGTGTGTGTGTGTGTGTGTGTGTGTGTGTGTGTGTGTGTGTGTGTGCAGAATCAAGAATGGTTGTGGTCAGATACATTAGCATGATATGATATTTCCTTATTGCAGTCTACTGGCTTATTATTAAAATCTTACATCATTTCATTTCCAAAGAATCCGGTTAATGTAATCAATATTCTTTGATTCCCCTCCTCCTCCTCCTCCTCCTCCTCTTTCTTCTCCTCCTCCTCAACCTCCTTGCTTCATGCTTCCATCCAGCGTCCTTCTCTTGTCTCTGATTTATTCCCCTGCTTCTCTCCATCCGTCCGTCTGTCTGTCTGTCTGTACTCTGTTCCAGCTGCAGAGTCCCTCTTGGAACATCAATCCTCCTCCTCAACCCATACCTGGCCCGCCTTCAGCCAGCACACACACACACACACACAACATTCATATACACACACACACACGTGCAAACATGTCATGTGCAAGCAAACGCACACATCATGTCCTCTCTGTACGCATGAACACGGGCATGAATACACAAATGTATATACACACACACACACGCACACACACACACACAGCAGTGGCAACCCAATCTTTCGTCAACCTTGGACTCAACCACACAGATGGAACTTCCAGGTTTGGGTCAGAATGTGAAATCAAGACTAACAAGGTGATCTGTGGCTGCGCAGACTCAGGCCCAAGTCAGTTCTGGTTTCTTCCCTGGTGCTCTCCTGCAGTCCAGCGCCGTTTCGGATTTGAAAACAAACAGAAGCCTTCCATCTATGCGATCATTATTATTATTTCTGAATGATTAGTGACACACATGGAACACGGTAGAATTGATTTCATTACAATAAGAATAAATTATGACTAAAGATGTCCGATAATATCGGCCTGCCGGTTTTTTTATTATCAATATCGTTTTTTTTTGTTTTTTTTAATTAAATCAACATAAAAAACACAAGATACACTTACAATTAGTGCACCAACCCAAAAAACCTCCCACCCCCACACAAAAGGGTTGTTTCTTTCTGTTATTAATATTCTGGTTCCTACATTATTTATCAATATATATCAATACAGTCTGCAAGGGATACAGTCCGTAAGCACACATGATTGTGCGTGCTGCTGGTCCACTAATAGTACTAACCTTTAACAGTTAATTTTACTAATTTTCATTAATTACTAGTTTCTATGTAACTGTTTGTATATTGTTTTACTTTCTTTTTTATTCAAGAAAATGTTTTTAATTTATTTATCTTATTTGATTAATTTTTAAAAAAAGGACCTTATCTTCACCGTACCTGGTTGTCCAAATTAGGCATAATAATGTGTTAATTCCACGACTGCATATATCGGTTGATATCGGTATCGGTAAAAAGCCATTATCGGACATCCCTAATTATGACCAATATTTTGTTTGTATTTGAAGATAAATGTATGGAGCAGCAATTAGGGGCCCATGCACTAATTAATTCCCCCCCTCATTTTGTATATGTCGTTTGAAATAATTTTACATTTCTTGATTTGTTAGTGTTGGTGGTTGAGTGGTAAAACTTTCTATATGCATGGGGTCAAGGGTTAATTCAGTGTGGGACTTGAACCTCTTACAATGAAGAAGGTGTGTGTGTGTGTGTGCGTGTGTGTGTGTGTGTGTGTGTGTGTGTGTGTGTGTGTGTGTGTGTGTGTGTGTGCTCTTGTATGTCTACTCTTATTGAGACATCAACAAGGAAAAGTACAGTCCATATGAGGACCGGTGAACAAGCTGGGACCGAAATCATGGTCCCAATACGGAAAACGATTGCATCTAATAGCGAGTGTCTTATTTGCACCCCTGGTGGTGAAATCTATCAAAATTAGGGTGGTCCCAAAAAGGAGGGATTTTTTCAAGTTGACTGTAAAAAGTGCTTCCCCTCTGGCCAACATATGTAATAACAAGTACGTGTAAGAAATTGAAATGCGCCCCCTTTGGCCAAAATGTATAAAACAAATTAAAAAAAATATGTATATATATAACTTGAAGTAAATATTGAAGAATTACAAACAACTAATTTAAACAACAAAAATTTTTTTTACTAAAAGCTTAAATTGTTTTATGTTTGCGAAGTATGTATGTATTATTAATGTTGTAAATACAAATCTTTATATATCTAGGAAGGGTGGTCGTAAAGAAGTAGGCATTTTTTGGAGGTCTCAAGAAGGTAACAAATACAAAAAAATGTGTGTGTGTGTGTGTGTGTGTGTGTGTGTGTGTGTGTGTGTGTGTGTGTGTGTGTGTGTGTGTGTGTGTGTGTGTGTGGTTGATAGAATGTCCCAAAACATGTGACAATATGATACTTACAGCAGTTTTTGATGATAATAAAGTAGTGCAGTAAGAAAATATTCTTGCATCTGTTTATGAATGAGGATCTTCAGTGGTTTTAAGTGATTCTCTCCTACACCATCAACAATTATATCAACTGTGTGTGACATCATTTTTATTTTTATGCAAACATTTTTTATTTTTTTAATCTGTGGTATCTAATTAAAAGACACAAAAATGACACGTTTGTCGTTGATTTTAACTAATTTCTAAAACCTATTGAACTGTGACAAAAGAAACATAAATAACTGAGAAACTAAGGATTTTACTTTATGACTCAAACTGCATAGCCACGGTGGAAAATAAATCAACATATTTAAAGTGCAAGATGTCCTGTAAATATGATATTCAGAGCAAAAACAATGATATCTACGACTGTTAGGTTTATTTGGCTGTTTTTTGTTCGCTATTTAGACTACATTAAGCGAGTCGTCGAGAATACCAATTTTTCACGATTAATTGTTTTAATCAATGTTGTCCATTATGTCGACTAATCGTTACAGACGTACGGAGGCCCCCAACGTGTTTTGATCTGTGAATTTATGTTGTAATACCAACAAAACAGGAAAAGCCACCAAACTAGGAACGCAAGACACTACACGCAGGAAAAAAACAAGTCACGGCGTGATGTGACAGGTCATGACAGTCCTTTGAGACAAGTATAGTCATGCATGGTTGGTTATGGTTTAAATTCATATTCAACAATTGCGACGTCAATATCGAGTTCAATTTTTGAATGATTTCTGCTGGTGGTGTGTCTTTCGGATTTTTTCAATTAAAAACATGTGCCTTGGTTCAAAAAAGGTTGAAAAACACTGCTTTAATGTCCACAAAGACGAGTAGAGAGAATATGTGTATATGCAGAATAAGAACAGCTGTTTAAACGCCACCGTGTTCTTTTTCACAATTACCAGCTAGGTAAGAATTGAGGCATTAAAGAAATGTCAAATAGTTCTCCTCCTCATCCAAATCTGGGACGTTGTAGCAAATCAGAATTCAGATTAAAATGTCAAAACAGCAGCACTCTGTCACTTTGTTTTTATACTCTTTTATACTCTTTGTTTTTCCAAATCCAGATGAAGTACGCACACGCTCGGCCCACAGCTGCAAAACCACTTCGTAGAATTTGGCTTTCAATATTTACCGTTTTCTTATGATATAATACAGAACAGACTCCAAGAGTAGTACCCCAGGTGTATTACCCAATAATATACATTTTTACTACGCTACTACTGTATATGTTTTTCTATAATCTATAACATTTCTCAGAAGAAGCTGAATAACCATCTTAAAATATAGCCTACATTGACACAATATGAACTAAATGCATTCTACTTTATTTCTAACACTAAAAGGGTGAAGTTTAAGAATCCATGCAGCTACGGATGTAAGTATATTAAAAGGAAGCATTTTAAAGGTGTTGATAAGGATAAATTATTCAGAAAAAGCTTCAATGAGCATATCCTAATTCATAAACATCTAAAAACCCTTTTATAAAGTCAATACATGACTAAGTAGAATTAATGTGTGTCTTTTAAACTCAATTGAAATAGCAAATGCAAAACTTGCACATTTCCTTTCAAATGCTACCATTTCAAACTGAATTGATCAATCTTTACAAATAGTCAGTCGTCAATTTATGTTTTGTTTTGGTCGACTTTGCTCATCTTTCTCCCTCATTGGACTTTTCTCCACATTCTCCTTCCGTCCAAGAAGGTTTGCTCATCTCTCCTGAGACCAACCTGATGTTTTTGTACTCTGAAGTATGTCATTTTACTCTTGCCATACCACATCTTGGACACACACATGCGCACACACACAAACACACCCACACGCGCACTCGCATTGATTTATTGCATTCTTTGAACCTCTGATTTCAACCAATGCACTTTATGACAAATTAACATTTCTCTTGAGCTTATATGTTAACCACATCGGAGCACACGAGTGTGCCGAAGAGAAGAAAACAGTAATGTTGTGCATGTGGAAGATTTCTGTTGCAATTACATAAAAAACAGTCAGATCAGATGCACATGTACACGCACAGGTCAAATGTTAATTTTAGAGATTAGAACTCATCTTGACTATACCTGACTGAAAGCGACCTACTAGTTATATATTATATATATATATATATATATATATATATATATATATATATATATATATATATATATATATATATATATATATATATATATATATATATAATACTTTGAGTAAATACAATGACAATTGGATGGGAGAAAGAAAATATGAAATGACAAAATAAAAATAATGATGACGAGTATTTCTATTGCGACACCTCTGGCATCTTTCTTGACCACTGATATTCATTTCAATTAATTCATTTGTCACCCTCTATGCCAGTGGTTCTTAACCTGGGTTCGATCGAACCCTAGGGGTTCGGTGAGTCGGCCTCAGGGGTTCGGCGGAGCCTCCGCCGCAGAGGTCAAGACACACCCGACTCATCGTGTAAATAAAAACTTCTCCCTACCGCCGTATTATGGATACCCCCAAACAATGTTCCCTCTAATTTTCCATCTGATTCGCAGGTGTAGAATTTGTTGTGAGTTCATACACTGTGTTGGTTTTGTTCTTTGAACACGATGATGGTCATGCACAGTTATATTTGTGCACCAGTAAAAAAAAACCATATAACTGTCTTGAATTTGAGAAAAAAAAACATTTTATTTTTCACTAAAGAAGGGTTCGGTGAATGCGCATTTGAAACTGGTGGGGTTCGGCACCTCCAACAAGGTTAAGAACCACTGCTCTATGCTCATGTTTCACTGGTGAGCTGCTGCCTATCCCAGCTGACTTTGGGGCGGCTAGATCAGCGTTTTTCAACATTTTCTGAGCCAAGGCACATTTGTTTCATTGAAAAAATCCGGAGGCACACCACCAGCAGAAAACCTAAACAAATGAAACTCAGTAGCCGATATGGACAATAAAAAGTCGTTCTCGCAATTGTTTGATATGAATTCATACCATAACCAACCATGCATCACTATAGCTCTTGTCTCAAAGTAGGTGTACTGTCACGAGCATACTTGCCAACCTTGAGACCTCCGATTTCGGGAGGTGGGGGGTGGGGGGTGGGGCGGGGTGTGGTTGGGTCGGGGGGCGTGGTTAAGAGGGGAGGAGTATAGTTACAGCTAGAATTCACCAACTGGAGTATTTCATATATATATATATATATATGTATGAAATACTTGACTTTCAGTGAATTCTAGCTATATATATATTTATTTATTTTATACTTGAATTTCAGTGTTCATTTATTTACCCATATACACACACATAACACTCATCTACTCATTGTTGTACTTGAAAGTACAATGCAATACAATTCTGGGGCAATGGCACCTATCAAATACACAGTAATGAAAACACAGTTGTTCTACTAACTGTACTGTGTGTTATGAGAGTAGAGTATGTATGTGTGTGGCCCTTTAATAGGTGACAGCATGTGAGGTGAGTGACGTCAGTGAGTGTGCGGGCGAGAGAAGAGAGGCAGCGGTAGCGTGAGTGCGGGGAGGGTCTAGTTGGTTTTGTGTTGGATTGGCTGTGTGCAAGCAATCAATAAAGCAAGATTTGCAACTAATCGCTGGACTCATCATTCACCCTAAAGTCGTCCGCTGTGGAGACCCACTGCCGGGTAAGGTGAAGGGTGTTGCCCCGAGCATACATCGGCCCTGGAGAAGTGTCTCCCCTGCGCTCTTCAACTACGGTCTTGTTCTTCTGCTTCGTCTCCTTGTGTGCGCACACTGGACTCAGGTCCGCATGGAGCTGGAGGGGGCGTGGCCTCCAGCTCCGGCTGAATTCCGGGAGATTTTCGGGAGAAAATTTCTTCTGGGAGGTTTTCGGGAGAGGTGCTGAATTTCGTGAGTCTCCCGGAAAATCCGGGAGGGTTGGCAAGTATGGTTACGAGCTGTCACATCACGCCGTGACTTAATTTGAGTTTCTTGGTGTTTTCCTGTGTGTAGTGTTTTTTATTGTCCTGCGCTCCTATTTTGGTGGTTTTTCCTCTTTTGTTGGTATTTGCCTGTAGCAGTTTGATGTCTTCCTTGAACGCTATTCCCCGCACCTGCTTCGTTTTCGCAATCAAGACTATGTAAGTTGTGCGGGCGCTATCCTTCTTTCTAGGGACATTGTTGATTGTCATGTCATGTACGGATGTACTTTGTGGACGCCATCTGCTCCGCACGCTGTAAGTCTTTGCTGTCGTCCACCATTCTGTTTTTGTTTACATTGCAGCCAGTTTAGTTTTAGTTTTGTTTTGCATAGCCATCCCTAAGCTTCAATGCCTTTTCTTAGCGGCACTTAGCGGCACTCGCCTTTTGTTTATTTTTGGTTTACGTGTTAGATACCTTTTTACCTACACACTGCCTCCCGCATATTCTGATCATGACAAACCATGTTCCCGACATCTACAAAGCAATTAGCTACCTGCTGCTACCTACTGATATGGAAGAGTATTACACGGTTAGTCTGCCGAGCTCTAGACAGCACAGACACTCAACAACGGCACATTTGCGGATTATAATTACTGGTTTTAAAAAATATATATTTTAACCCAATTAGGTGAAATTACATAATCTCCCACGGCACACCGGACTGTATCTCACGGCACACACTACCGCGGCACAGTGGTTGAAAAACACTGGGCTAGATGACATCATGCAATTTGCAAAATTAGCCATGACACGAGTATTTTTCTTTTCTTTAAAAAGGTACCAAAAATATTATGCGTTATTTTTGTTATTAGCATCAATTTTTCAGTGTTTTATCTTAACCTTTTGTCTTCACACGAATTTGCGTTTTTTTCAAAATATAGTTATTTTTAAAAATCATATCACTGTTCCTTACTGTTTTGTTTTCGACTACGTAAAAAATATGCATATTTAAGAAAATGTGTATATGTTTGGCCTAACTTAAGCATTTTCGAGCATAAAAATGGCTACATGAATTAAAAATAACAAATCTAAGGTACTGTATTGCACATCAGATCATCATCATCACTAAGTAACACCTCGGTGTCAAACTTATTTTAGCTCAGGGGCCGCAAGGAGGAAAATCTGTGCACACGCAGGCCGGACTATTAAAATCATGGCATTAAAACAAAAAAATAAAGACAACTGCAGATTGTTTTCTTTGGCCAAAAATAGGACAAACACATTCTGAAAATACTACATAAAAAATATAGGAAAAAAATACCCGGCAGAGATAAAGTTTCGATCCATGAAGGAAAGAAGAAAGTGAATGAATGTTTATAACCGAATAAATGTACATATGCATGAAAAGTGTTTACTTTTGTATTTTTTTTTTTTAATGAATTAAGTAAAGTTTATGACAACCTTTTTCCAAAAACACAATATAGAATGTGAGATTTAACAGGATAATGCATACATTTATTATTTGTTTTCAAAACAGTTACAAAAAAGTGGGACCCCAAAAATTTACTGAGGGACCCCATTTTTATGACTTGATGGGGTCCGACCCCCATTTTTGAAAATTCCTAACGCCAACACAGATGGAGTATTGGTGCATGCAAAACAGCAGCAGGTGGCTGTGGCCTGCGGGTCGGTTCTAATACTAATCAAATATCATACCGGGGGCCATAGATAATTCATTCGTGGGCCTTGACTTTGACACCCCTGAACTAACAGGTTTAGTAGTAAATAGTTAAGTAATATTTTCACTTGTTGGTTATTGTATTTAGGAACTGTTTGTGTGTGCGTCAGTTTATATTACTGCACGGTATGTTTTATTTATGTCTGATAGGTATTACTGTACAGTGTACGTCTTATTTTCTATGATTGCTGTATGTCGATTAGATTGGATTAAAAGAGTGTAAAGGTGACTGTGGTAGTGTTTTTTTCATGTCTAGAGGGCTTAATAATGTTAAAAATTGTATTTAGAAGGTCATAAACAGTTTGGTACTTGTACCGGTAGCAAAATATTGGTATCAGGATAACCCAAATACCAGCATATATATTACGTCTTTTCTGGGCTGTAGTATTTTGAAGCGTGATCTCGATAACACCTTTTTCTAGCATGCCAAAAACGTGCATTCTGTGAAGCTACGGTGTTGTGCTTAAAACACCAGCAATCACTTCTTAGACGGTGCACAGGAATGACCCAGCCACAAGAAAATGGATGTTGAAATACATTTTTTCATTTATAGAAATTAAAAAAAAACACTCCCTTTAAAATAAACACCCACATACACAGAAACAAATCAATTGGATATGTTTAAATCAGTCCCTTAAAATTATAAAATGCTATTGCTGAATAGACGGTATCCATCCAATTTCTTCCGCTTATCCGGCGTCGCGGGGCCTCTTCATAGCCACTTTGTCCAGCTCCTCCTGGGGGATCCCGAGGCGTTCACAGGCCAGCTGGGAGACATGTCCTGGGTCTTCCCCGTGGCCTCCTCCCGGAAAGACATGGCCTAAATACCTCCCCAGGGAGGCGTCCGGGGGTATCCTGATTAGAGGCCCGAACCCCCTCGCCTGGCTCCTCTCGATGTGGAGGAGCAGCGGTTTTACTTTGAGTTCCTCCCACATAACAGAGCTCCTCACATTGTCTCTAATAGAGAGCCCCACTACCCGACGAAAGAAACTAATTTCGGCCGCTCGTACCCGTGGTCTTGAAATTTCGGTCACAACCCAAAGCTCATGACTATAAGTGAGGATGGGGCGGCAGTGGTGTGCCGTCAGGGCCAGCAAGCCCTTCTCTGCTGGCCTAACATAACCAAAAATCATGATCATAATTAAAGATAAAAGTATTTTTTAATTTACTTTCCCTAAATATCTAAAAGTATTCATATTCTCTTCATGTCATATTATGCTCCTTCCAGCGCAGTTGTTTTTTTAGATTATAGAGTTTTCATCTAATCAGAATTCAACTAGCTTATGTTGCCATGCTGTACCAAATCTGCCACAGGCCTTCAGAATCAACAATGCGGCGTCTGTGCACTGTAAGTGAACGGACACAAACATTTGACAGACAGTTGCGATAGCCAATCAGATCACGAGTTGTCAGTAAGGCCTTCTAGCTGGCCTAAGGCAGATATATATTGTGATTTTATGAGCTAGGTAACATAAGAACTCCATTACCCAGCATGCCACAGTAGTGAAGGGCATGCCAGTAGCCCCGTTTAGGTTGTTGAATAATGTAGCCATGCCGGCAGCTGGATGTTATCGATGAGCACACTGTGGAGTAAACTTACTGGTAAAGAAGTCAGCCAACACGCCTCGTCTGCATCTTTTATGATTAGACAAGACAACATATATATTTGCAAGGCCATTTTCAAGAAGGATATTTAAAGATAAACTACATTTTGTGAGACGATGTCCGCCAACTAAACTAGCTCAGCTGTCCCGGCGATGAAATGGGAGTTCATATATTTTATTTCTTTATTTTTTCCACGTTTAATATTTTTTTTGCAATTTTTTTAATTTTGACAGTACCACATAAGATATGGTACTCTCCAGTGAAACCTGGAGAGGTGTGATTGGGAAGAATGGCCGCCCGGATCTGAACCCGAGTGGTGTTTTGTTATTGGACTTTTGTGCTCGTCACAGATTGTCCATAACAAACACCATGTTCAAGCATAAGGGTGTCCATATGTGCACTTGGCACCAGGACACCCTAGGCCGCAGTTCCATGATCGACTTTGTAGTTGTGTCATCGGATTTGCGGCCTCATGTTTTGGACACTCGGGTGAAGAGAGGGGCGGAGCTTTCTACCGATCACCACCTGGTGGTGAGTTGGCTGCGATGGTGTGGGAGGATGCCGGACAGACCTGGCAGGCCCAAACGCATTGTGAGGGTCTGCTGGGAACGTCTGGCAGAGTCTCCTGTCAGAGAGAGTTTCAATTCCCACCTCCGGAAGAACTTTGAACATGTCACGAGGGAGGTGCTGGACATTGAGTCCGAGTGGACCATGTTCCGCACCTCTATTGTCGAGGCGGCTGATTGGAGCTGTGGCCGCAAGGTAGTTTGTGCCTGTCGTGGCGGTAATCCTAGAACCCGTTGGTGGACACCAGCGGTGAGGGATGCCGTCAAGCTGAAGAAGGAGTCCTATCGGGTTCTTTTGGCTCATAGGACTCCGGAGGCAGCGGACAGGTACCGACAGGCCAAGCGGTGTGCGGCTTCAGCGGTCGCGGAGGCAAAAACTCGGACATGGGAGGAGTTCGGCGAAGCCATGAAAAACGACTTCCGGACGGCTTCGAAGCGATTCTGGACCACCATCCACCGCCTCAGGAAGGGGAAGCAGTGCACTATCAACACCGTGTATGGTGCGGATGGTGTTCTGCTGACCTCGACTGCGGATGTTGTGGATCAGTGGAGGGAATACTTCGAAGACCTCCTCAATCCCACCGACACGTCTTCATTTGAGGAAGCAGTGCCTGGGGAATCTGTGGTGGGCTCTCCTATTTCTGGGGATGAAGTTGCTGAGGTAGTTAAAAATCTCCTCGGTGGCAAGGCCCCGGGGGTGGATGAGATCCGCCCGGAGTTCCTTAAGGCTCTGGATGCTGTGTTGTTGTCTTGGTTGACAAGACTCTGCAGCATCGCGTGTACATCGGGGGCGGTACCTCTGGATTGGTAGACCGGGGTGGTGGTTCCTCTCTTTAAGAAGGGGAACCGGAGGGTGTGTTCCAACTATCGTGGGATCACACTCCTCAGCCTTCCCGGTAAGGTCTATTCAGGTGTACTGGAGAGGAAGCCACGCCGGATAGTCGAACCTCGGATTCAGGAGGAACAGTGTGGTTTTCGTCCTGGTCGTGGAACTGTGGACCAGCTCTATACTCTCGGCAGGGTCCTTGAGGGTGCATGGGAGTTTGCCCAACCAGTCTACATGTGCTTTGAGGACTTGGAGAAGGCATTTGACCGCGTCCCTCGGGAGGTCCTGTGGGGAGTGCTCAGAGAGTATGGGGTATCGGACTGTCTGATTGTGGCTGTCCGCTCCCTGTACGATCAATGTCAGAGCTTGGTCCGCATTGCCGGCAGTAAGTCGGACACGTTTCAGGTGAGGGTTGGACACCACCAAGGCTGCCCTTTGTCACCGATTCTGTTCATAACTTTTATGAACAGAATTCTAGGCGCAGTCAAGGCGTTGAGGGGATACGGTTTGGTGGCTGCAGGATTAGGTCTCTGCTTTTTGCAGATGATGTGGTCCTGATGGCTTCATCTGGCCAGGATCTTAAGCTCTCACTGGATCGGTTCGCAGCCGAGTGTGAAGCGACTGGGATGAGAATCAGCACCTCCAAGTCCGAGTCCATGGTTCTTGCCCGGAAAAGGGTGGAGTGCCATCTCCGGGTTGGGGAGGAGACCCTGCCCCAAGTGGAGGAGTTCAAGTACCTAGGAGTCTTGTTCATGAGTGAGGGAAAAGTGGATCGTGAGATCGACAGGCGGATCGGTGCGGTGTCTTCAGTAATGCGGACGCTGTATCGATCCGTTGTGGTGAAGAAGGAGCTGAGCCGGAAAGCAAAGCTCTCAATTTACCGGTCGATCTACGTTCCCATCCTCACCTATGGTCATGAGCTTTGGGTTATGACCGAAAGGACAAGATCACGGGTACAGGCGGCCGAAATGAATTTCCTCCGCCAGGTGGCGGGGCTCTCCCTTAGTGATAGGGTGAGAAGCTCTGTCATCCGGGGGGAACTCAAAGTAAAGCCACTGCTCCTTCACATCGAGAGGAGCCAGATGAGGTGGTTAATACAATGCCCAGTAGTGTGTAAATTTGTTTCTGTATAGTATTTCTCCAGCAATGGTCATGTGGCGACATAAATGATGATATTTTGAGAGGTAATCATTCAAGTCTGACATCACTGAAAGCCTAGGTGGGAAAGGCATGGCCCACCACTGTGGTGCGGTAGGTACGTGAATAGACGACGTGTCTAATATTGTTATTTTTTACAGTCCAAGTATGTTAACACGCAGACAAATTAAGTATTCTCTGTCCAACGTATGTCTTTACAGCGCAATTGCTTCCTCTCTCATAGTCATTTATGCACTTTCTTTCCAGACAAGCTCATTATAAAAAAAGCGCGACCACAAAACAAATAAATCACATAGCAGGTGCTAAATGTTTATATTTGCATATCCTTCTCCCTGTGTTCTGGGCGTTCTGTTTATGAGCTTATATTCTGCATTTATGAATACATTTATTTTATTTTATTTTATTTTATTTGATATACATGAAGACAGACACGCTAAATGGATGACAATCTTCTGTACACAAGTTTAATAGACAGCTGGATTCCAACATAGAACCTTCTGGTTTTGAGGCGGGTGCGCAAACCACACAGCCATGGATCTGGCACAAAAATACAGTTTCAAACTGTCACACCATCCCACACACGACTGAAGCGGGGGCTCCTCGTAGAGTTATTAAAGACAGTCCATCTCTCAAACAGAGACAAGGTTTTTACATGGACTTTGCTGAGGAGTCAAAGGTGTTTGTACGGAAGTTGCCAAATCTGGGTTGAGGATTTTAGATCCGATTAACAGACATCCTTGTGCAATCTCCAAGGACAACACAAATCGGCTGTGATGAAGTGACAGTTCCAAGCCCTCAGTGGCATGCGGGCCAAAGCAAACAAGAGGCAGGAAAGGATCGAGAAGATCTGTCCAGGTGGTACCAGAAAGTAGGTGGAAGAGCAGGTTCATTTATCACACACTGATCTCACTGAGTAATGATCTTTTTACCCTATGTTTGCTTGGCAATTACATTGATTGGAGACGTTGGAGAGAAAAAATGTCAAGTAAAAGGTAGCAAGCTCACAAAGTTGCTGTTGTCTGGGTTGGGTTTGCGGAAAGATGACTGATGTAATATGTTCTCTGTGGAACTTCGCGCTCCTTAGTTTCATGTCCAGTTGGCAGTTATCATTTCCCTTTAATTGGCTTTACACTTGACCACTACATCCTCTTCACCTTCCTCAGTCATGTTAAAGGTGTGCTTGGGATCATTATCAGTCAGGATATACAAATGTATACCCAAGGGAGGGAATCTTGCTATGCTATGTTGCAATCACGTTTTCCACAATGAAGCTCAACAGATTTCCAATGCCGGCAGCTCTCATGCAGCCTGGCTTTAGGTAGCACATAATTATCTTGGGTGTCACTGGTGTTGCCAGCCATATAGACCAGGGGCCCCCAAACTTTTTGACCGCATTGGGTTAAAAAAAAAATTGGCCGGGGCTGTATATATATATATATATATATATATATATATATATATATATATATATGTATAATGGATAAACCACAGTAACCTTGACTATATATATATATATATATATATATATATATATATATATATAGTCAAGGTTACTGTGGTTTATCCGTTATACAGTGCTCAATACCGGGGTAGAGCGGAATATACGTTAAGTCAGGGAAAAACACGGACGCTAGATTTCCCTGCTCTTCAGGGAGTTGCTCTTTTTTCTTTCCCTGAAGAGCAGGGAAACCTGCGAAACAGGCTTGGAGGGATGAAATAGCCTCCGTGTTTTTTCCTGACCCAACTTGTAAATATATATGTGTATATATATATATATATATATATATATATATATATATATATATATACACATATACACATACATACACATATATATATATGTGTATGTATGTATATATATATATATATATTTATACTATATATATATATATACTGTATATGTATATATATATATATATATATATATATATATATATATATATATATATATATATATATATATATATATATATATATATATATTCCAAGCGCGCTGATGTCAAGTTATTGATGGGAAAATGCATTTTTAGACAATATGATTTGCCTGAGCGGCTAGGAGACACCGAGAGTAACAAGCGGTAGAAAATGGATTAGAAAGGACAGATTTAAAAATTGATTACATTTTTTTAACTTGGGACTTGCCGCGGGCCGGATCTTGGACGCTGGCGGGCCGTAGTTTAGGGACCCCTGATATAGACAATAATGGCTATCATTACAAGTGAATAGTAAGTCTACTAATATACAAGCTGCGCACATCCAATATTTGCAAACTGTAATAAAAATTGTGAAATATGAGGGCTGTACAAATTTTTGTGAGATGCAGTAAATGTTGAAAGCAAAATGGATATGTAGTTCAATCTGAGGAGTAAAAAATATGCTCCAGACAATCAGTTTAATGGTGAAGAGCAGATGTTAACAATATGTGCATCACATGTAATGTGGATGTATAACAATAGTACAAAAAGTCATGACGCAGAAATACATTGTGTTAAAAAATTATCTCGCTTTACTAAATTGCAAAAGGCATTGTAATGTAGCTTTCAATGTATCTTTATATTATTTCTTTAAGTGATATTTTCAATTTGTAGTCCATGACATGCATGACTCTGGGCCAGGTAAATGTTGGCTTTTTTTGTGATATAATAATTTGTCCATATTTTTTGCTTTAAATTGTGCAGCTTCAAATAATGCATTAAGGTCTTCTGGCACGTACAGTCGTTGCTTCAAATATTGAGGCTTCACCACATCGCAGATTTTGGGAGGATATTTTTTAACATTTTTAAACATAGGTGTTTTTGTCCTAAATTAAGCATTTTTATGCATGAGCATGGCTCAATAAACTGAAGATATCAGTCTTACAGTGGTATTGGCCACCACAGGAGACCAAACTGAAATCGCACTGTTCAATAACATGGCCACTGATTGGTTCAGCCTCAGGCACCATTTACATATTGTGTTAAAAAGTGTAAAGGTGACAAAAGGGGGTTATTTCATGTTTAAAGGGCACTTATGATATAAAAAAAATTATATGGTCGTAAACAGCTTGTTCATGTCATGATCTGTGGTCCGGATCATGTTTGTGTTATGTTCTGTTAGTTTTGGACTCCAGTAGTTCCTGTTTTTGTGCACTCTTGTTTGTTTTGGTTGCCATGGTTGCGTATTAGTTTCCCCTGCCTCTTGTGTTCGGGACGCTCACCTGGCTCTAATCAAGAGACATTATTTAAGCCTGCCTTTGCCAGTCAGTCGGCCTGGTGTCATTGTTTGTTTCATGCAATGCCATAGTTTATGCTGTCTGTTTGCCTCATGCCTTGCCACGTAAGTCGTGTATGTTTCCTGCCCTAAGTTTTTGCCTTAGCTTCCGCGTGCGATTGGCACGCTTGCCTTTGTGTCGTTAGTTGGATAATTAAATCATGTTTTACCTGCACGCCTTGTCCAGAGTAGTCCGTTTGCATCTCGGGGAAACAAACCTCGCAGCAAGCTGCAACCACACCGTGACAGTTCATGCTTTAGGTATGAAAATATTATATTTGTAATGAATTATTTTTACTTTGCAGAAATTACTTTATCGCAGAGATGTCCGGAACCAATTAACAGAGATAAGCGAGGGATGACTGTACACCTAAGACATAAGAGAATTATAGCCTAAAATTATAGCCCTGTCACATTTGCTTTCATACCATCCATCCATCCATCCGTCCCTCTCGGGGTAGCAGGTGTGCTGGAGCCTATCCCAGCTGCACTCAGGCAGATGGCAGTGTACACCCTGGACAAGTCACCACCTCATCATAATTTACTAATAGAACATTTGGGGAGAGCACACATTGTTACAGTTTATTAATAGCTATATTCAACTACCTGTAGGTAGTTGAATATAGTGGTCATTAGTGATCCGTTGCAAAATATCAGACAAAAACAGAATTCAACGAAAACTGCAACTTTTGTAGTTTTTTAGCATTCACAATAAATTAAAAAGGTAATAACAAACACATCGGATTCTTTGTTACAGCACTTGATTCTGCTAAATGATACTAAGCAGACAGAGTTTTGTTATCCGCAATGTTCAGCCATGCAAATATTATCAACATAAAATTTGCATCAAAAAAAAAAAAATACACAAGAAGTGGACCGCATCAAAATATTATTATTGTTATTTTATTATTATTATTATTATTATTATTATTATTATTATTATTATTATATGGATATGTTTTTACCGTTTATTTCCAGTTTTTTAAAGTAACAAAGTACAAAAACTTAGTTGCTGTAATTAAGTTTATTTTTTACATATGGGTATGTACTTTACTCTGTTATATGTTTGACAACTTTCATGTTTTACTGCACTACATTTACTACATCCATCCATCCATCCATCCATCCATCTTCTTCCGCTTATCCAAGGTCGGGTCGCGGGGGCAGCAGCCTAAGCAGGGAAGCCCAGACTTCCCTCTCCCCAGCCACTTCGTCCAGCTCCTCCCGGGGGATCCCGAGGTGTTCCCAGGCCAGCCGGGAGACATAGTCTTCCCAACGTGTCCTGGGTCTTCCCCGTGGCCTCCTACCGGTCGGACATGCCCTAAACACCTCCTTAGGGAGGCGCTCGGGTGGCATCCTGACCAGATGCCCGAACCACCTCATCTGGCTCCTCTCAATGTGGAGGAGCAGCGGCTTTACTTTGAGCTCCCCCCGGATGACAGAGCTTCTCACCCTATCTCTAAGGGAGAGCCCCGCCACCCGGCGGAGGAAACTCATTTTGGCCGCTTGTACCCGTGATCTTGTCCTTTCGGTCATAACCCAAAGCTCATGACCATAGGTGAGGATGGGAACGTAGATCGACCGGTAAATTGAGAGCTTTGCCTTCCGGCTCAGCTCCTTCTTCACCACAACGGATCGATACAGCGTCCGCATTACTGAAGACGCCACACCGATCCGCCTGTCGATCTCACGATCCACTCTTCCCTCACTCGTGAACAAGACTCCGAGGTACTTGAACTCCTCCACTTGGGGCAAGATCTCCTCCCCAACCCGGAGATGGCACTCCACCCTTTTCCGGGCGAGAACCATGGACTCGGACTTGGAGGTGCTGATTCTCATCCCAGTCGCTTCACACTCAGCTGTGAACCGATCCAGTGAGAGCTGAAGATCCTGGCCAGATGAAGCCATCAGGACCAAATCATCTGCAAAAAGCAGAGACCTAATCCTGCAGCCACCAAACCGGATCCCCTCAACTCCTTGACTGCGCCTAGAATTCTGTCCATAAAAGTTATGAACAGAATCGGTGACAAAGGGCAGCCTTGGCGGAGTCCAACCCTCACCGGAAACGTGTCCGACTTACTGCCAGCAATGCGAACCAAGCTCTGACACTGATCATACAGGGAGCGGACCGCCACAATCAGACAGTCCGAAACCCCATACTCTCTGAGCACTCCCCACAGGACTTCCCGAGGGACACGGTCGATTGCCTTCTCCAAGTCCACAAAGCACATGTAGACTGGTTGGGCAAACTCCCATGCACCCTCAAGGACCCTCCCGAGAGTATAGAGCTGGTCCACAGTTCCACGACCAGGACGAAAACCACACTGTTCCTCCTGAATCCGAGGTTCGACTATCCGGCGTAGCCTCCTCTCCAGTACACCTGAATAGACCTTACCGGGAAGGCTGAGGAGTGTGATCCCACGATAGTTAGAACACACCCTACGGTTCCCCTTTTTAAAGAGAGGAACCACCACCTCGGTCTGCCAATCCAGAGGTACTGCCCCCGATGTCCATGCGATGCTGCAGAGTCTTGTCAACCAAGACAGCCCTACAGCATCCAGAGCCTTAAGGAACTCCGGGCGGATCTCATCCACCCCCGGGGCCTTGTCACCGAGGAGCTTTTTAACTACCTCAGCAACCTCAGCCCCAGAAATAGGAGAGCCCACCACAGATTCCCCAGGCACTGCTTCCTCATAGGAAGACGTGTTGGTGGGATTGAGGAGGTCTTCGAAGTATTCCCTCCACCGATCCACAACTTCCGCAGTCGAGGTCAGCAGAACACCATCCGCACCATACACGGTGTTGGTAGTGCACTGCTTCCCCTTCCTGAGGCGGCGGATGGTGGTCCAGAATCGCTTCGAAGCCGTCCGGAAGTCGTTTTCCATGGCTTCCCCGAACTCCTCCCATGTCTGAGTTTTTGCCTCCGCGACCGCTGAAGCCGCACACCGCTTATCCTGTCGGTACCTGTCCGCTGCCTCAGGAGTCCCATGAGCCAAAAGAACCCGATAGGACTCCTTCTTCAGCTTGACGGCATCCCTCACCGCCGGTGTCCACCAACGGGTTCTAGGATTACCGCCACGACAGGCACCAACTACCTTGCGGCCACAGCTCCAATCAGCCGCCTCGACAATAGAGGTGCGGAACATGGTCCACTCGGACTCAATGTCCAGCACCTCCCTCGTGACATGTTCAAAGTTCTTCCGGAGGTGGGAATTGAAACTCTCTCTGACAGGAGACTCTGCCAGACGTTCCCAGCAAACCCTCACAATGCGTTTGGGCGTGCCAGGTCTGTCCGGCATCCTCCCCCACCATCGCAGCCAACTCACCACCAGGTGGTGATCGGTAGAAAGCTCCGCCCCTCTCTTCACCCGAGTGTCCAAAACATGAGGCCGCAAATCCGATGACACAACTACAAAGTCGATCATAGAACTGCGGCCTAGGGTGTCCTGGTGCCAAGTGCACATATGGACACCCTTATGCTTGAACATGGTGTTCGTTATGGACAATCCGTGACGGGCACAAAAGTCCAATAACAAAACACCACTTGGGTTCAGATCCGGGCGGCCATTCTTCCCAATCACGCCTCTCCAGGTTTCACTGTCGTTGCCAATATGAGCGTTGAAGTCCCCCAGTAGAACGAGGGAATCACCCGGGGGAGCACTCTCAAGTACTCCCTCGAGTGAATCCAAAAAGGGTGGGTACTCTGAGCTGCTGTTTGGCGCGTAAGCGCAAACAACAGTCAGGACCCGTCCCCCCACCCGAAGGCGGAGGGAAGCTACCCTCTCGTCCACCGGGTTGAACTCCAACATGCAGGCTCTGAGCCGGGGGGCAACAAGAATTGCCACCCCAGCCCGTCGCCTCTCACTGCTGGCAATGCCAGAGTGGAAGAGAGTCCAGCCCCTCTCGAGAGAACTGGTTCCAGAGCCCTTGCTGTGCGTCGAGGTGAGTCCGACTATATCCAACCGGAACTTCTCTACCTCGCGCACTAGCTCAGGCTCCTTCCCCCCCAGCGAAGTGACGTTCCACGTCCCAAGAGCTAGCTTCTGTAGCCGAGGATCGGACCGCCAAGTGCCCTGCCTTCGGCTACCGCCCAGCTCACATTGCACCCGACCTCTATGGCCCCTGCTATGGGTGGTGAGCCCATTGGAGGGGTGACCCACGTTGTCTCTTCGGGCTGTGCCCGGCCGTGCCCCAACTCCGGGCCTGGCTCCGGAGGGGGGCCCCGGTGACCCGCGTCCGGGCGAGGGAAATCTGAGTCTCGGTTCTTGCATTTCCATAGAAGTCTTCGAGCTGCTCTTTGTCTGATCCCTCACCTAGGACCTGTTTGTCTTGGGAGACCCTACCAGGGGGCATGGAAGCCCCCGGACAACATAGCTCCGAGGATCATTGGGACGCGCAAACTCCTCTACCACGTTAAGGTGGCAGCTCAGAGAGGAGATTTACTACATAAAATAGATTATTTTTACGCCAAGTGCAAAGAAGAAGAAAAAGAAGCCCCATTTATAACATAGGCCTAGGTATGGTATCAGAAAAGTATTGGTATCGGTCGATACCCAAATCTGGGTGTTGGTTTAAAAAATGTGGATTATTGCATCACAGGGGATAATACACACTTTGTTTAAATACTTTTGATACTTAAGTACAATAAAAGTCAGGTACTTTTAAGACTTTTACTCTAGTGATATTCTAAAATGCAACTTTAACTTCTAACAAAGTCATGTTCCGGTCAGATATTTGTACTTCTACTTAAGTTTTGCGTTCAAGTACTTTATACAAGACCGTTTATTACAACAGAGTATGGACCTGATCTACTAAAATCCAAATAACGCTCTAAACAGCTTGTGTAAACTAGGATATTGTGTGTACTTTTAGTGGGTGTATTCCTGTGCTCTCCAACCTGTGTGTAATGTTATTGAACCAACACCACACATCTATGATCGGTAACACCTTTTCTGCAATACCGAATCACAATCAATAGACAACAGAAGCTATTTTAGCACACTGATGCGCTGCAGGAAGATGGTGGACTATAGCAATTGCAGTGCTTTCAAGCGTCTAGAATGTTTCAAACCCAAGAAAATGCTAATTGAAAGGCTTTTTTTTTTCTTTTCATATAGGTGATATATAATAATAATGTATTTCCTAAATTAAAAAATGAACGGCATTTTAAAAAATCGCCAACAGACACCAAAATACATCTCCAAATTTATTTTAATCAGCCTCTTAAGTCATCCAGCAGCTACAGTATAAAATTATGAAAACGCAAAATAGCTCCCGCAGAACAGTGATCAGTCTTGATAAATCACTTTGCGCATATTAAAGACCTACTGTATATTTGCATCACCTCCATATTGTGGGCGCTCTGATGATCAGCATGCATTCTGCATATTCATGAAGACAGACATGCTAAATGGATTGCCTTCTTTATTTTGTGCACTTAAGAGACACAATCCTGTGCGCACAAGTTTAATAGAACATCTGTGTGCATGATATCAAGTTTGCACATGTTTTGATACACGCAAACCTTTAGTAGATCAGACGCTAAATGTATGCCTCAACCTTGAGAAATCCAAAACCAACTTTTTATGTTCTTCTCTGCATTCAGGTATTGCTTCCAGTAAATTCTTTTCTCACTAATTTTACAGAAACTAGCATAAAATATATACTATACTACTAAACTTTAACCCAATCCCGGTGCCATTGGTGGGCCTGCCCAGTAGGCACAAGACGTTGATACAATGTTGATTATACATACATGTCCTTTAAAACTGACTTCAAAACAAAGTTGCCAAATAGTTGGATTTGTAAATTGAGACAACGTCCAACGTTGGCTCCACGTTGTTGGTTGGGAAATGACCAAATTCCAATGGTCAAATCAACGTCACAACCTGACATTGAATAAACGGCGTCTAATAGCATGTTGTTTCAACGTTGTATTTGTGTTGTAAAATATTGGTTGGAAAAATTACCAGAATTCGATGGTGAAAATCAACATCAGAACCCAATATTGATTCAACGTTGTCAAAAAGCATGTTTTTTCGACGTTATGTTTGAGTTGCCCAAAGTAAGGACCTAATTCAACAAGTTCTCAACGTTGTTTTAATGTCTTGTGCCTGTTGGGTGGGTGGGCCGTGCCCGCCCCCAGAGTTTCTGTGCCCACCCTGGGATGGAAGCTGTTGATTTAATTTGAAGTAAATTATATTTATATTATATTTGGGTTTTGTATTTTACATCAAAGCAGGTAAAAATAATACGATAAGTAATCAAAACAAAGGCACGTTGACTAAAACGATAACACAAGTAACTGACATGTTCCTTGAAGTACAAATACGAGACAAAAATTGTGACACAAACGAAGTACAATCAATTTCGTCTTGTCATTGGGTGGGACAAGTTCGGAAAATATTCAATGATTATTGGATATTTATTACAAATCAGCTATTTAATGGCGTACATTGAAAGAGGGGTGGGGGGTAATTATGAAGTAGAGCTAATCAGATGATTTTCCTTGTGAAAGGAGGAAGTCACTGCCAAAAAACAAAATGTGCAGATGTAACGTGTTTCACATCGTAATATGTGTACAACTGGGAGAAAGCGAAGAGAACACATTTAATTTTCACTCCTATGATGCCATCAGCAGGCGGGTTATCCATCGTGACATCTATCCATCCATCCATTTTCTACCGCTTGTCCTGTTCAGGGTCGCGGGGGGTGCTGGAGCCTATCTCAGCTGCATTCGGGCGGAAGGCGGGGTACACCCTGGACAAGCCGCCACCTCATTGCAGTCGTGACATCTAAATCTACTTAAATCGACCTTTTAAAAAGCTGAAATCTACCCCAAACGACAACTTAGTGGTTGCCAAAAAGAGATTTAAAATAATGTTTTGATATTGACACATCTCATCTGTGCATCTTGAGGGTTATTCTAGTAATTTATGCACAGATGAGATGTGTCAATACAAAAATATTACTTAGAATCTCTTTTTGGCAACCAAGAATACATTGATTTAATGAATACATTCAAACACTTTATTATTATGTATTGTGTGCATGAACAAAGAGCAGTTAATATTGTGTATAGCTTTTAAACAAGAAAGATGTTTAGGCACATCAACATGCAATCAATGAAAGTCATTTACAATCTCGTTAGTACCATAAAAATGGCCAACTTTTTCATTGTTCGGACACAATAAAGGCTTAAATCATTTTAAACACATATCCTTACAATGATGTAATGTAAGTGTTTGTTTTACATGTAGTAATCAGTTGTGGACAGACGGAGCCCCAGCAGTGCAGCTCTAACAAGTGTGCGTGCTCCAGCAGCGGGAATCCATTTTGGCAGGCCCCATCCCCTGGAAAAATGTAATGCCCGCCCTTTAAATGTTTTTCTGCAGCCGGATCTATTTCAACCTGAGATTCTTCTTTCAAATGCTGTTTTCCGACAACAAAATTCCTCGAGCCGCTCACACTGTCCTGAGGAAACCTTAGGTTACTGCTCCAAAGTCACCATCTCCATCCTTCTCCATACTTACCATTTTGTAGTTTCATAAAAAGCAGATACGCTATTAAAAAAAAAACATAATTGTCATGACGAATGCTTTAAATCCCAGCCCCCAGGCCTTTTTACCAGACTTTGTGGTGGAATGATGGTAAGCAGAGAGAAACGTTGCATTTAGTACCACTTTAAACGCTTATCATTCTCAGCCTATGAAAATATTATGAGTGAGGGTCATCGCTTTGCCTGAGGTGGTCAAGAGGTGGTTTTAGGGCTACCTTGGGGCTCAGTGTGATCAACTGTTATTCTCCTACAATTAGGGACGCCTAAAGTGGCTGCAAAGAAAAATTAACCCACATATAAACATATGATTAATGGACTAATGTAAACGTGAAAATAAAGCTTAATGATCCGTCTGACATTATTAGTGTAGCATATGGAATTAATTAGTTGACGATATAATGACAAATGGTATGCTTTTCCAACGTTGTGAATGAAGGAAGCCGCAAATTCTAATATGTTCACATCTGCACAGATAAATAAGCACACCCCCACACCTCCGCTCAGACGGAAATTTCCTGTTAAGTAGTGGTGGGAGATGGATATGAAAGATCTGTCATTCGGCTAGTAGCTCATGTCAGCAGACAGTTTACAAAAGGAAGATTAAATATCATTAAATACTATGTAATGCCTCGCATGACAAGACAATGTGTGGTGTGTGGAAAGGGGGGCAAAAAACACAAAAATATCAGTGTAGAGCAGAGGTCCCCAAACTTTTTGACTCGGGGGCCGCATTGGGTTAAAACAATTTGGCCGGGGCCCGGGCTGTACATATATATATATATATATATATATATATATATATATATATATATATATATATATCCTTGAGCAAGACACTTCACCCTTGCTCCTGATGAGCCTGGTTATCGCCGTGCATGGCAGCTCCCGCCATCAGTGTGTGAATGTGTGTGTGTGAATGGGTTAATGTGGAAAATAGTGTCTAAGCGCTTTGAATTCCTTAAAAAAGGTAGAAAAGCGCTATACAAGTACAACCCATTTACCATTTACCATATATATATATATATATATATATGTATATATATATATATATATATATATATATATATATATATATATATATATATCCAGCCCGGCCCCCGGGCAAATTGTTATATGTATGTAGGAGACGCAGAGAGTAAAAAGCAGTAGAAAATGGAATAGAAAGGATAGATTTTCAAAAATAATAAAAAGATAAATAAAATAAAGTATTTTTATTTGTATTTATTTTTTTAACTTGGGACTTCTTGCGGGCCAGATTTTGGACGCTGGTGGGCCGTAGTTTGGGGACCACTGGTGTAGAGTATTGACGTTATAAATGGAAATACACTATCAGCAGTGGGTATCTTATTTTCTTCCAAAAATGTCCACAAACCATTAAATGGATTTATTGTCATCATTTGCAGTGTATTTTTGGGGTTACCTAAGTAAAAGAGCTCCAATATGCGTCATATAGATTGTGCGGGTGTACAGTTAAGTGTTGAGACTTAAGAAATGCTGTAGGTTAATGTAAAAAAAAAAAAAAAAAAGAGTTAAGGTGAAAAACTTGTGTTCTCTTTACAGATTAATATATATTCGTTGTGCATACTTAATCAGTAACAGAATAAGAATAGTTCACATTAACGTACAGGTACCCGTATGTCTCATAAAGGAACGTTCTCAAATCATGTTCAAGACAATATCGCCTTCTGATGGCCTAAGAAGGTAATGCAGGGTACTGCACACTATTTTTCCACCTCCGTGCTCCAAAAATGAACTAATAAATGCTGATAGAATGAAGTTAATGATAAATAATTGTAGTATTAGTATTATTATTATTATCACTATTATCATTATTATTTTTATTATTATCATTATTATTATTATTATTGGTAGTAGTAGTAGTAGTTTTAGTTGTAGTAGTAGTAGTAATAGTAGTAGTATTGTCATCATTATTATCTAATATTATATGTTAACAATTCTAAAATACTAGCAAATGTTGAGTCACTCCTGTTGGATTCACGGCTGTACATTCACAGTTTGTCCACATGGTGTCACTGTCGTTTCAAGTTTGCATTGTGGTGAGTCATAAACGGATGCATGTAGTCGCTCAAAGGGGCAAGCGGTAGGAAATGGATGGATGGATGTAGTCACTCACTGAACCGGTTAGCTCTGGGGTCTGCAACCCAGGGCTCCGGAGCCGCAGGGGCTCTTTCATGCCTCCACCCTGGCTCCTTTTGGCTTTTAAAAAATGTCAATAAATAATGGCTATTTCATTTTAATCGATTTAATCGATTTTTTTTATGTAACCGTTTTTATTTTAGAGAGTTTGTGATCTGGCAATTATTGCAATATCGAAATGTACGTAACACCCCTTATGTGTCATCTTTTGCTGCCAAGCAATTGTGTTGTTTTTAGTAGTCAACCCCCGGTAAACTGGCAATGGAGAAATCAAAAAGAGAAACATTTCTGGTGAAAATAGAACATTTAATGCTTCATTGACGGATTCATTTGCGTTCCCTGTTGATGAGGTTGGTTCACCTGTGTGCTTAATATGTGGGGAGAAAATGGCAAACAACACAAAATCAAATGTGGAAATACATTTCCAGGACAAACACACAACATTCGCGGAAAAATACTACTGAGCTGTAGATGACCGAAAAAGAGCAGTTCCGGAACTGCTGCAGAAAGCTGATCAGAGCAAAAATACTTGCTGAGTCATATTATGTCTAGTGTTTGATTTCATAAATGCTATTGCATAAATGTAATGAAAGTAAAAGTAGTGTTGTCATTTTAGGGCTCAAACAGAGTTTGCGGCTCTAGGTGGGTTTTATTTAGTGGGAAATGGTCTCAAATGGCTCTTTGTATGCTGAAGGTTGCCGACTCCTGGGTTAGCTCATGAGCACAAAGTTGTTGAATAATACGTGATACACCCATATGGAACATCATATGAAACATGCATCTTCTACCGCTGTGCCCCGTTCGGGGTCGCGGGGGGTGATGGAGTCTATCTCAGCTGCTTTGGGGCAGAAGGTGGGGTACACCCTGGACAAGTCGCCACCTCATCGCAGGGCCAACACAGATAGACAGACAACATTCACACTCACATTCACACTTTAGGGCCAATCTAGTGTTGCCAATCAACCTATCCCCAGGTGCATGTCTTTGGAGGTGGGAAGAAGCCGGAGTACTTGGAGGGAACCCACGCAGTCACGGGGAGAACATGCAAACTCCACACAGAAAGATCCCGAGCCCAGGATCGAACCCAGGACCTTCGTATTGTGAGGCACACTCACTAACCCCTTTTTCCACCGTGCTACACCCATTTGAAACAGTCACACACAAATTATTATTCATTCTTCATTTAATTATCTTGTGACATCGATTGACTAAAGCAGGGGTGTCAAACTAATTTTAGCTCAGGGGCCGCATGGAGGAAAACCTATTCCCACGTGGGCCGGTTGGGTAAAATCATGGCATAGTAACTTAAAAATACAACTACGACAACTTGAGATTGCTTTCTTTGTTTTACTTTGGCCCAAAATAGAACAAGGACATTCTGAAAATGTACATATCACAAATAATCCTCTTGACAAAACACCATTAAGAACACAATGAAATTAGACTTAATCTCAGTGTTTCTACACACCAATTAAACTATAAGTCACAGCCCATCTAAACAAAATGAAGCATAAATAAAAACGCTTCTATGTATCAACTACCTCATTTGTCATTTCCATTGCTGACTTTCTTTAAATTTGCGCAGAACAAAATATTTTTCACAGAACTACCAATAGTGCAGTGTCTTATCCAGCATTTTAAGTGAGGTTACCAATTGTTTATTTTACTCCAGTTTGTTTTACATTGGGCGGAGGGGGAAGAGTCGCAGCCCCGCTTTAACGTGTACCTCTTGCTTGGTATACTTGCTCGCCCCGATGTAAACTATTTGCTTGCCTAACAGGATTGCTATTGTGACATCAAATGGACACTTTTAGAACAGCATTTAAAAATGCAGCTCAACTTTACACTTAGCAAACTCATCTCGCGGGAAAGATTGAACCTGCGAGCCGCATGTTTGACATCCCTGGACTAAAGTATTTGGGATGACAGCAACTATAAAAGTGAAAATGGAAGTAAATAAAGTTTAATAACAACTTCCTTTGCAGCTCTGCAACATGATGTCACTGATGTAGCTGTTGGACACAAACATGTTTTTAATAGTCTTTGACTCAAACTTGAATTTAATTTGATGCATGTTTTAGACTAAATTTATTGTTCAATAATTTATTTTCTTTAGTGCAAAATAACAAAATTAACCTCATTAAAGCCTCAGGGGGGGATCAAACTCAGTATGTCTGCCATACAAGACCATGCACGGAAGAATTGATTTTGCTATTACAAAACCCAAAACCAGTGAAGTTGGCATGTTGTGTTAACCGTTAATAAAAACAGAATACAATGATTTGCAAATCCTTTTCAAGCTATATTCAATTGAATAGACTGCAAAGACAACATACTTACATTCGAACTGGAAAACTTTATTTTTTGCAAATTTTAGCTCATTTAGAATTTGATACCTGCAACATGTTTGAAAAAAGCTGGCAAAAGTGGCAAAAAAGACTGAGAACGTTGAGGAATGCTCATTAAACACTTATTTCAAACATCCTACAGGTGAACAGGCTAATTGGGAACAGGTGGGTGCCCATTTCCCATGATTGGATATAAAAGCAGCTTCCATGAAATGCTCAGTCATTCACAAACAAGGATGGGGCGAGGGTCACCACTAGTGATGGGTTGATGAGGCGCCATGAAGCGTTTCGACACATTGCAAAACTGTATTGATACTGTATTGATACTGTGTCACTAAATACTGACATCTGCTGGACATTAAAAATCCCTACAGGCAACCTATGGACCGACTCAACTGACACTGATTTTATGACCTAGTATATACAATAAAATAAACCAAGTCATTGTATTTCATTTAGGATTAGTTCATATCTTCATTTAAATAAAAATATATTCGTATCTTTTTTAGATACAGTCAATAAAAAATGTGAACATGGATCATAACATGGAAATCTAAAAGAATGTGTTGTGAATGAGGATGCTTGTGGACTGGGATTTTTTTTAATTAATTTTTTACACATTTTTATTTTTTTTAAAAACAGTTTTTCCAACGTATTCAATTTTAGACTATTTCTTTCATTGATTGATTGAGACTTTTATTAGTAGGTTGCACAGTGAAGTACATATTCCGTACAATTGACCACTAAATGGTGACCCCCCCAATAAGTTTTTCAACTTGTTTAAGTCGGGGTCCCTGATTCATGATACAGACATATACTAACATCATAATATCAATCAATCAATCAATCTTTATTTATATAGCCCTAAATCACAAGTGTCTCAAAGGGCTGCACAAGCCACAACGACATCCTCGGTACAAAGCCCACATACGGGCAAGGAAAAACTCACCCCAGTGGGACGTCGATGTGAATGACTATGAGAAACCTTGGAGAGGACCGCATATGTGGGTAACCCCCCCCCTCTAGGGGAGACCGAAAGCAATGGATGTCGAGTGGGTCTGACATAATATTGTGAGAGTCCAGTCCATAGTGGATCCAACATAATAGTAAGAGTCCAGTCCATAGTGGGGCCAGCAGGACACCATCCCGAGCGGAGACGGGTCAGTAGCGTAGAGATGTTCCCAGCCGATGCACAGGCGAGCGGTCCACCCCGGGTCCCGACTCTGGACAGCCAGCACTTCATCCATGGCCACCGGACCTGTGCCCCCCCCCCCCCTCAAGGAAAAGGGGAGCAGAGGAGAAAAGAAAAGAAACGGCAGATCAACTGGTCTAACAGGGGGGCTTTTTAAAGGCTAGAGTATACAAATGAGTTTTAAGATGGGACTTAAATGCTTCTACTGAGGTAGCATCTCTAATTGTTACCGGGAGGGCATTCCATAGTACTGGAGCCCGAATAGAAAACGCTCTATAGCCCGCAGACTTTTTTTGGGCTCTGGGAATCACTAATAAGCCGGAGTTCTTTGAACGCAGATTTCTTGCCGGGACATATGGTACAATACAATCGACAAGATCGGACGGAGCTAGACCGTGTAGTATTTTATACGTAAGTAGCAAAACCTTAAAGTCACTTCTTAAGTGCACAGGAAGCCAGTGCAGGTGAGCCAGTATAGGCGTAATATGATCAAACTTTCTTGTTCTTGTCAAAAGTCTAGCAGCCGCATTTTACAATAATATAGTAAATAATAATAATACAGTCATCACACAAGTTAATCATCAGAGTATATACATTGAATTATTTACATTATTTACAATCCGGGGTGTGGGATATAGAGAGAGGGGGGGGTTAAGTTTGGTTGTTATCAACACTTCAGTCGTCTCTTCTTAGTTATTATTTCTCCGGCTGTAGAAAAGACCTGCTCACAGGGCACGAGGAGGCGGGAGAGCGACACAGTTCGCGTATCGGTCACGTGACCAAAACAGCACATGATCGGTCACGTGACTTTCTAAAAGCGGTACGTGCACCGACACAGGGTTTCGCTCTATGAGCTCGACGCATGCGCCGATGCATCGGTGTTGCCGGACCCATCACTAGTCACCACTTTGTGAACAAATGCGTGAGCAAATTGTCGAACAGTTTAAGAACAACATTTCTCAACGAGCTATTGCAAGGAATTTAGGGATTTCACCATCTGTAATATCATCAAAAGGTTCAGAGAATCTGGACAAATCACTGCACGTAAGCGATGATATTATGGACCTTCGATCCCTCAGGCGGTACTGCATGAAAAAGCAACATCAGTGGGTAAAGGATATCACCACATGGGCTCAGGAACACTTCAGAAAACCACTGTCAGTAACTACAGTTTGTCGCTACATCTGTAAGTGCAAGTTAAAACTCTATATGCAAAGTGAACGCCATTTATCAACAACACCCAGAAACACTGCTGGCTTCGCTGGGCCCGGGCTCATCTAAGATGGACTGATGCAACGTGGAAAAGTGTTCTGTGGTCTGACGAGTCCACATTTCAAATTGTTTTGGAAGCTGTGGCTGTCGTGTCTTCCGGAACAAAGAGGAAAAGAACCACCCGGATTGTTATAGGCGCAAAGTTCAAAAGCCAGCATCTGTGATGGTATGGGGGTGTATCAGTGCCCAAGGCATGGGTAACTTACACATCTGTGAAGGCACCATTAATGCTGAAAGGTTCATACAGGTTTTGGAGCATCATATGTTGCCATCCAAGCAACGTTATCATGGACGCCCCTGCTTATTTCAGCAAGACAATGCCAAGCCACGTGTTACAACAGCATGGCTTCATAGTAAAAGAGTGCGGGCACTAGACTGGCTTGCTTGTAGTCCAGACTTGTCTCCCATCGACAATGTGTGGCGCAACATGAAGCCTAAAATGCCACAACGGAGACCCCAAACCGTTGAACAACTTAAGCTGTGCATCAAGCAAGAATGGGAAAGAATTCCACCTGAAAAGCTTCAAAAATTAGGTCTCCTCAGTTCCTAAACATTTAGTGAGTGTTGTTAAAAGGAAAGGCCATGTAACACAGTGGTAAAAATGCCCCTGTGGCAACTTTTTTTGCAATGTGTTGCTGCTATTAAATTCTAAATTAATGATTATTTGCAAAAAAATATATATGTTTCTCAATTCGAACATTAAATATCTTTTTGCAATCTATTCAATTGAATATAAGTTGAAAATGATTTGTAAATCATTGTATTCTGTTTTTATTTACAAATTACACAACGTGCCAACATCACTGGTTTTGGGTTTTGCATACTGTTACCAGTGACGGAGCAAGAAGGCGCTACGAATACTTTTGACATTTTCCATGCACCTCTTCATGCAAAATGAGGCAACAAACGGATCGCGTTTATAAATAGCAATCTCTTCATTCTCCAGATATCAGACACTATAGCCACATATTATGACAAGAGGATGTTGCTCCAATGATCAACTGCACTGCAGGGATTTCCCATCTTGTACACATCCTGCAGCACGTAGCCTTGCTCAAACATGTCATGTGACATAGTGACAAGCAGTACTACCAGTATAGCAGCGTGGTGTTGCAGTATAGCCAGCAACTTAAGAACACATTGTATGTGTGTGACGTTGATATATTATTACCATTGAAACATTACATGACATGCCTGCATCAGACGCATAATAATTTGCATCCGACACAAGATCACACTAATAATCTGTGTTTCCACCTCATCTTTGCATCAAGCTGACTATATCTTTGTTTCTTACTTTGTGTCTGTGGTCTGCATTATTTTTCATAAGAATGCACCGTTTTTGGGCTAAGGTGACGGTTGCTATGGCAGCCAGCGAAGGGCGGTCGTGTCGGACGCCTGGTTCAGAATGGACGCTAGCTGCAATGGATGGCATGACGTCACGTCACCAGGGAAACCCGGCTGCGCGAGGCACGTGTCATATATAAAAGCGGAAGGCGGTCCACTGGTTGGCGCACTCGGACCCAAGAAGCATCAGCCGTGAGGTAAGCCATAATCCCGCTTTAGCCGTCACCAACCCGCACGCAATGTATATTCAAATAATATTACTTGGCGACGTCATTGTAAAACGTTGAGATACGACATTATACATATTCATCCCCGACGTCCTATTTTTGCTCGCGGAAGTTACTGTCTCATCATCGGCTCGTGTTGGTTTATTTCAGATATTCGTGTAAAAATACTCACACATTAGTTAATATTGAGTGGGTATCATTTATAACGCGGTGGAGTCTCTTAAGGGGGATACAGGCCTATCTTCCCCGTGGAATGGAGGATAAGCCCCCTGATGGGAGGAGATGCGGTTATGGCGCCAGTCGAGTAGTTGTGTAATCGACGCGCTGTTGCATCATTTATTTGTCATTTTACCTCAATTGTGAAATTGTTTTACCAATAAGCTTTTTAAAACATAAAGTGTGAATGAGGAAAGACACGGTGATGCGGCAGAAACCTTGCTAGCGTGACATTGGGCAGCTCCCCTCGCTGCATCTTTGCGGAAGTAACATGGCCGAGTTACGTAACTCGACATATTGCAACGTTTGTCAATGCAATCTGCGGCGAAACGGCAATTCTTTGCGAGCATTGGAATGTGTCGGGATGGTGTAAAATGTTATATCTTGAACGCGGTGCTGCAAAATGGTTGCAAAAAGAGCTACGTGACCGTGTCTCTTCGTAATGAAGTGTGATGCCTGGCGCAGTGGGAATGTGTGCATACGTGTCGTGACTAATGTGGTCATTATGAAATATGAAATACTTTATGGATTGTCTCATAGACAAGTAACCAAGTGTTAAAAACCCTAATGTGCAAAGCATCTTATCTATTTTTCTGTCCAAGTTGGTCTATAAAGAAGAAGTATAGATGCAACCATGCAAGACCACCGCATACTTGTCAACATTTGCATTAAAGAAAGAGAGGAAAATGAGGAATTTTCTGAAGGTCATCACTCCAGCTGGCGGAGGTCAATGCAGGCCTCAAGATGTTGCTGCGATGAAGAGCCGCTGCTAATGTCGATGCTGATACCTCAGATCGATGCTGCTAGAATAGTCGTACTGAATCTGTTACTGTATACGCTGGAGATGACTGAATTTCATCAAGCACAGGCCTGTAGCTGCCATATGCTAAGTCATGTCAATGCTAGATGTCTAAGCAGGCTTTTCAGGCCTACTTCAAAAGATGCAAATGTCAGTTTTGTCAGAGGTCTTTCAAGTTAAAGTCCCGACGATAGTCACACCCACACTAGGTGTGGTGAAATTATCCTCTGCATTTGAACCATCCCCATGTTCACCCCCCTTGGAGGTGAGGTTAGCAGTGAACAGCAGCGGTGGCCACGCTCGGGAATCATTTTTTGATGATTTAACCCCCAATTCCAACCCTTGATGCTGAGTGCCAAGCAGGGAGGCAATGGGTCCCATTTTTATAGTCTTTGGTATGGGTGTACCCCGCCTACCGCCCGGATGCAGCTGAGATAGGCTCCAGCACCCCCGCAACCCAGAACGGGACAAGCGGTAGAAAATGGATTGATGGATGGATGGTATGACTCGGCCGGGGTTTGAACTCACGACCTTCCAGTCTCAGGGCGGACACTCTAACCATTAAATGTTCCAATAATATAACAATTTATAGCAGGTTTTCATATTTATGTCGGAAGTCAGACTTGATGAAAATGCATTGTTAACCCCTTTGTGTTGTTGATATGCTGTCAGTATTTCTACAAACAACAAAGCAAAAAAAGACCAAGACAAAAAATTTATTATTAATTCGAAGGCAACTGGGTGCTTCTGACACAAGCACAAAAAGGGACACTGTTTGCCAACCTGCATGTCCTCTGCATAGTCATCACATGACCTCCCTCTCCCATTGAGTCCTACGCAGGCAGACATGGCGCACCTTACATTTATTCATGACGGTGTGTGCATGCATGTCACTCATGGAAAGTCTTGTTGAAAGAGCAAACGTGTTGTTTGTGTGTTTCTGTCCGCAGGAAGTAAAGCCTGCTGAGTGTGCAGCCTGTGTGTGTCTGTGTGTGTTGATGTGGGGCCTGTACAAGAATGTGGCAGCAAAGTGACATTGCCAGAAACTGACAAAGGCCAATCAGGAGAACAAATGTTGTGAGGTGTTACAATTTGTATTTTTTTAAATGAAGCTCCTCCTGTAACTCTTTGATGCTAAGGGCAAACACCGCAAGTGAAAACATGCCCTAATGGGATGTGCCTCCTGGCCTCCAGCCAATCAGCTAACTGCAATGGAAAAGTACTGCTGGGACAAAGAGTGTGGCTGAGGGATAGAAAGCAACATTAAAGTTTGAATATGCCCGAGTAACTGAAGACAAGGCATGGGAAGGATGGGGGAGTGGCCATGAGTTCAAGTGCATTTTTTCTTCTAAAAAAGGAATTATGGCCTGCAAAGGGTAGCAGGAGCTTGGTTTCTTACTACATATTGTAGTGTAGACAATATGTAGAGTGTATAGAATCCCCTCCCGCAAGCCTACTTTTTGTGTGAACAAAATGGGTCACAGCTTAGTGGGGGGAAGGGTGAGCTAAATGAGGTTGACAGCTAAAAATGCTAAAATAAATAAATGGGCTGGTGGTGGTGATTATTTATAATTAAGTGTTAGTGTTGATGAGTGTGCAAGTGAAGAAATAAAGAAGTACAGCGACTGAATGTGGAGGTGAATATGTCAATGAGACGGAACGTTCTTGACTTGGTAAAGGTCCTGTTTGGCCAACTAGCTAGATGGATGCCTCCAGGAAAACATATTTTGTGCTCACTACCTCCAAAAAAAAGACATCTTTAAAAATTTTGAAGGTGCAAAACAGAATGAAAGGCATGACATGTGTCATGGACTGCACGATTATGAACAAAATGATAATCACGATTATTAATCAATAAGAATCAGTAAAAATATGTTCCATCACATTTATTAAAGTCATGGAGATGTGTGAAAAACTGGAACATAAGTGCCCTAAAATAAAGGACCTGGTCAAAGCTCTCGATGAGGTGGCTCGCTGCAGGCAGTCAAGAACTTTAAAAACTGTCTTCATTACTTTATTTACAATAAATACATTGATTATCGATTACTGACGTTTCCAAATCAATTTTATAATTGTCCTTGTCCAAATTGAGATGCATCTAAAAATCGATTATTTCCCCCACCTCTAGTAGTGTGGCCGTCTGGTAACCGGAAACTATTTAGATCCCGGCCTGGCGACCTCATGTCGAGGTGTCCTTGAGCAAGACACCGAACCCCTAACTGCTCCTGATGGGTAGTAGTTAGCGCCGTGCATGGCAGTTTTCGCCATCAGTATACCACAATTGTGTTGTTATTAATGTGCAAGGACAATAAAAAATCTATTCAATTCTACTCGCGGTAGGGGGAACGTATGTGAACGTGACTATATCATGTAATTTGTAATAAAATAGTCTTAATGAAAGGCTTAATAAACTTCATACATGTATCATTATATTTAGTAGTAGTTTATATCGAACATTCTTACAAAGTTGCATCAGAATAGTTTGCAGTTCACAGTTCAACAAGTCCGAGAGACCTCTTCTTCATATCACATTCTAGCAATTACTAATAAGTTTAAAGTTAAAGTTAAAGTTAAAGTACCAATGATTGTCACACACACACTAGGTGTGGCGAAATTATTCTCTGCATTTGACCCATCACCCTTGATCACCCCCTGGGAGGTGAGGGGAGCAGTGGGCAGCAGCGGTGGCCGCGCCCGGGAATCATTTTTGGTGATTTAACCCCCAATTCCAACCTCTTACACTGAAATTTCACTGCCCATTTAAAGACACGTCTTTGTAATCGTGTTCATTATTAGTTTTAATATTTCCGCTCTTTCTCATTGCATAATGCCTTTAGCTTTATCCATTTTTGTATATATATGTAGTAAAATATGTTTTGCTTACGTTTTCTACTCCTAAAATAAAGAGAGTGCTCTAACAAAACACTATTTCTGGTATTAGTCTCAGTAGGTTATTAATAAGTTAGCTTTAGGAGTTCAGTAAAATAAAATACCTACAGCACCACCTGTGTTAGTACAAAACCAGTGATTGAGCTTTTTTTTTTTTTTAAACGATTCGGACATTGTCTGTCTTCTCTGATTATGACATGCCATTTTACAGTACAGTGTGACAAAGCCTTTGTGTGGCCATTTAATGGTTGACATTTAATAGCATAAAAACAGCAACAGTTTTAAAACCGAAAATAGCATAAAACAACCTTTGTTGGGCCATCCCCTCTACATTTAAATGAGTGTCAGCAGATTTCAAGCTGCTGTTCCCAACATTAGACTTGACTGGCTGGCTGGGCACAATGCTGCCTTTGTGTACTGATTGATTAAATGTGACTGGGTGCTGAATACCAAATCTGCAGCCAAGTGTCGTTAGAAACATTTTATAATTAAACTTAGCTCATCGTGTAACATGTAATTTTCAGTACCGGTACATCATAATACAAATAATAATTTAAATGAGGAGTCTCCAACCTTTTGCTCCTGATTTACCAGTAGTCCGCCACTCCTTTTCATGTAGTCTGCATATATGCATATCTTAACACATTTGATGATGCAATATTTTTTGCTTTCCCAATTTACTTCAAGTAAAACGTGTGTCTGTGACCAACACAAACTCACCACAATACAATGAATAATGCCATCAAGAAATCCAACTCTCTACAGTAGACGGTGGTATGCATCATAACTCCGCTTCTTACTGTAACACATCTCATACCACATGGTCTGCCAGAGAGTGAGAAGACAGAGCAGGAGATATCAGTTTTACCGAATTAGGAACTTTGTTGCTATATTTATCAAGTGATTAGGCACCTCTGAATACTCAAAAAAAGCGACAAGAGACAAATTTAGTGATGACACTTTTGGAAACTTTGACATGAAAGTAGGGCTCAGCGATATATATCGATAAACTCGATAGATCGCGGGTTTGTCTCTGTGCAATATAGAAAATAACTATATCGTGATATTCGAGTATACGTTCTCACGCAGTTGCTTTTAGCTGCGGGCGTTACGCTACAGGCGTTACTCACTCTTTGTTGTCTCTCCTTCTCACATAAAACAAGCGCACCTTCTTACATACGTCACATATGTATACGCCCTCGCGGAGCAGAGAGGTAGCGGCATGGGTAACGTTAGCTGTGGTGCGAGTGGTAATACGAGAGAAAGAAGGTGCGAATCTGGTAACAAAATGAAGGAAGAATTAATTCCCAAGAAAAACAGCACGGGGTCCATCGTCTGGCGGTGGTTTGGCTTCAAGCGGGAATATGTTGAACAGACAACCGTAATTTGTCAAGTGTGGGGCAAAAGGCGTAGCTACAAAAAGTAGCATTTCTGCTAATATGTAGCATCATTTGAAAAGTCACCCGCTAGAGAATGAAGAGTGCTTGAAACTCTGCATGTCAACATCTCCGTTCGGTGCCACACCAACAAAATGCAGAGGCAACCATTTCCACATCAACACCGTATGAAAAAAATAGTCAACAACAGAAGGAGATAATGTCTGCAGTAACCTACCACATAGCAAAGGACATACACTATTAGATTTCCTATTATGCAGCTCATTTGTATTTGACAGTTATTGAAATATCTTGTGTGACATCATGCACAAAAGTGCACTCATAGCTTGTTTTAAAATGTCTGACAATCTTGCACTTTCTGTTTTGAAATGACATGAATGTTTGTGCCACTGCTTAATAACTGTTTAATAAATACAGTTTTGGTCAATTGACTTAGTTGTGATTTCCCTCACTGCATTAAAGTTTAAAATGAGCATATATTAATGCAGTATGAACAAGAATGTTTTAATGTAGACACATAGAATCATCATACTGGTGTGATTATATGCATCAAGTGTTAATTCAAGGCTAAGGCAAAATATCGAGATGTGTATCGTGACATGGCCTAAAAATATCGAGATATTAAAAAAAGGCCATATCGCCCAGCCCTACATGAAAGCACATATTGCTCCTAGAGCGTGTGCTGTTGTGGGCCGTCCCCCATTTAAAAGCACTCACGGCTCTGTTTTGTCAGTGACATTTTAGAAAAGTGACAAAAGTTTATTTATATTTCTAAATATGTATTTTCATTTCACCACCACAAATAGATTGCTGACCTGTGGGACACTGGATGTCGACAATCCACCATTCACCCTTATATTCACATCTGTTTTAGGGATGTGGCAGCAATCCTGAGTACCCAGAAGAAACCTATCGTGCTTAGTGCTACTTCGCTACTACTTTATAGCTTTAAATATGGTATGCAATTTTACTTTACTGTCAGAACCAGAGTTTATAATTATGAAAATAATCTATCAATTCTTATATATGGATGCAGGTTATTTGTTTAAAAACATAACACTAACATGAGCAACTTATTTTCTGACGCCACATTTAATAAAGGGACCCATGAATTTACTGAAATAGTCCTCGTTACTTGTAAAATCTACAAGTGTATCATTCATGCAGAGCAGCCATTTTGTGTTAGAGGAGCTGGGCTACCTATTGTGTTCAATGAAAATGGAGTGCTTCGTTTCAACAAGGCCTGGAGGTGTCCAGAGACAAAGACAAACTAAGACAAGGGAGGTGATTGCTGAGTTTTGTAAACACACAAAAGGTGAAAGATAGAGGAAAGGGAAGAACACACACAGCCACATTGGTAACCATGTTTATTACATAGTACGGTAGTAGCAACACAACGTAAGATGGCAGATGGGACTTGGAGCACCTGATAAAACGGGAAGACTGTACTAAAACCAAGTGTAGGTCTACTCTCAATTGACCTTGACAAAAATATGTTATATCTAGACAATAATGGTAGTTTGGGTTGACATGAAATAATAATAGTCCAATACATACTGGCCTCATGTTTGGTGGTATGTATGTGTATATATAATGCATTTCACCAGGTTGACATTCTCTCCACCATTATTGAGATAAATGCCACAGCACACACAGGCCACACACCTGCACACTTAAGGAGATTATTCTAAAATTATATCCAATCAGTTTCAAGGACAACCCACTGTGGTCTTACTTACCTAGCACACACAAACACACACAAAACTGGTTCACCAGGCTAACACGTGGTTAATGCTGCTGGTTTTAGTGAGCATTGTGTCTTTGTAAACCTAAAATTTAAGCATATATGTAAGGAGACAAACAGTAAATCACATAGCTGAACTAATGCCAACTCCCTAACATGATCTGATTGTGCTGCTGCATGCCAACTTTTCCTTGCATTTCTCACTCCCTGTTTTATCCTCCCCATTGTTTTCTAAACATGTCCACGCATGATACATTACCTCTACTTGCCCGTAATACCTTCACTGTCAAAACTTGTACCTTTCAAATATTGCACTGATAGACGTCCACTCCACACTTTTGTAATACAACTCAGGGCCAACATACATCTATATGCTCACCTTGCTGTGTCACACTGCTTTTACATATCTGATTACCTAACAAATTGCAGTCTAGTTTTATGTATACGTTTAGATTAGTTTGGTGTGTGTTTTCAAATCAGGAGGGATCTCTTTCTTAAAGGGGAACGGCACTTTTTTTTGGAATCGTTCACAATCATTAATAAAGACATGATGACAGATGGATTGTTTTTTATGCTGTCTAAATATTAAATAAACACAATCAATGGAGCCTATGGGAGCCGTTCAATTCTTCCTATAGAGCACCTAAAAATACATCCAAACACCACCATTAGAGTTGTATATACATGATGTAAGTATATTTGTAATGTAGTAATGGGCACTTTTATAATCCATCCATCCATCCATTTTCTACCGCTTATTCCCTTTGGGGTCGCGGGGGGCGCTGGAGCCTATCTCAGCTACAATCGGGCGGAAGGCGGGGTACACCCTGGACAAGTCGCCACCTCATCGCAGGGCCAACACAGATAGACAAACAACATTCACACTCACATTCACACACGAGGGCCAATTTAGTGTTGCCAATCAACCTATCCCCAGGTGCATGTCTTTGGAAGTGGGAGGAAGCCGGAGTACCCGGAGGGAACCCACGCAGTCACGGGGAGAACATGCAAACTCAACACAGAAAGATCCCGAGCCCGGGATTGAACCCAAGACAACTCAGGACCTTCGTATTGTGAGGCAGACGCACTAACCCCTCTTACACCGTGCTGCCCACTTTTATAATAACATTTAATATTTACGTATTTTGATAATTTTAAGCATATGCGGTGCATTAATTTAAAAACCGCATCACCTTTGCTTTTTTTTCTTCATCACTGATTTCCACTCACTGCAGACTTTATGAAAGCCAGCACACATAATAAAACACCACTTACTGTATAAGGTCCGCTGTCATTAGGATGTTCATATATTAAGCTGCTGATCAATCAATGATGTAAACATCTGCGCCACTCTGAATAGTTTGGCTGCGTTAGCGGTTATAATAACAATATCACTAATACTTGGTTAATATTCAAATCACGAAATGTAAATTGAGTATTGTTGGCGCTTTTTGAATGGTTATCAGATTTAATGGGCGGAATAGTGGAGCTACCATTGGCTTCGCTGTATGTGGACTTTTATTCACGTTTAATTATTGCTTCAAAAAGTGAGTTCCCCTTTATAGATACTTCGATATATTGTGTGTATGTGCATTCAAAGTATAATAATGAATGGTTCTTACAGTGTTTTTCCGGAATTTCAAGGGCTTTATATGTTGACACACACATTTTGTGTTGTGCCAATAACTTAACTGGTCTTGACTTAAATCAGCACTTGTGTAATGTTTTTGTCATAATTGTGTCTTATGCTGGCTTTTCTCTTTTCAGTTAACTCAGTCTCCCCCAAGAAGCAGCAAGCATGTCAGACCTCTGTGTTGGAATCAATGGGTGAGTTAGAAATACATTTTTTAGCAATATGATGTGATTATTAATAGAAAAACAATAGAAAACCTCAAAATGTAAGGATTATTTAGCCTTCCACTGTTTTGTTTAGCCAGATTATGTCTTCTGGTTGCATTAATTATACTTCATCTGTGAACAATATTCTCCTTATGTGTGACCAGATGTGTTTTTACGACTACGGCATTGTGAACTGAGGAATGTCATAGCTTCATGTTACATCCTAGGAATGACTTTGATAAAGAAAACAGCAATGAAAATATCTGTCTTTCTCTGTATGTAGCTTCGGCCGTATTGGACGTCTTGTGTTGAGGGCCTGCCTTCAGAAAGGCATCAAGGTTGTGGCCATCAACGACCCCTTCATTGACCTGCAGTACATGGTGAGAAAATAGAAGTGTACTTGAAATGTGTTTAGTTGCCAGCTAGCGATTGGCACACTTGTTGTCAGCTACCTAGTGGCACACCAGTTGCCAGCGAGAGATTGGTGCACTAGCTGCCAGCTGGCAATTTGCACACTAATTGCCAGGTAGCGATTAATGCTCCATTTGCCAGCTGGCGATTAGCACACTAGTTGCCAGCACCGGCACAATACTGTTATTATTTGAATAGTGTTAGTATTGCACAATAAGAATGTACCTTTAGGACCATTTTAATATAAAATACAAACATAATTTTGTACAAGATATAGAAGTAGGGGGTCCCTGGTCCTTCTGTCAATCAGTTTGGGAGTCCTTGTCCTGGAAAACGTTAAAGTCACCTGGTCTAAAAATGTGCATGTTTAGAGGAAATTGAAGCCTCTGAATTGTCCAGTGGGAGTTGTTTGTCAGAATATGCCATGTAATTACCAAGTAGTTACCAGGGCAGTATTGGGAACACCAATTCTGATACTGAAACTTCATATTTTCAAGATCATTGCATGATTACATTTTTGATTAACATTATAATCAGATAAAAACACAGAGTGGTGTATAACAATATCAACAACAAATTAAATCTGATTTAAATTGTTTGCTCGTTTGTTTGTCCTTTTGTGTACAGGAATGTATTTCCTGAGTTTGTAAACAATAAGAAAAACCACAAAAAATGGGTTGATGGTAAAAAATCATTGATCTAAGCACTGTAGTATTGACCTGACACTATACTGCTTGGTATCGTAACTGTCAATTTTTGTATCAATTTGCCCACGTTGTTTGCTCTTGCTTGAGGTTAGAATGTCTTCCTAGTGTGTGTAGTGTAACATGTTATCTATACCTCTACCTCCTGGCACGAAGGCAAGGATTATTGACTTAGAAGTAGCCTTGCACTGTGAAGGGGCATTAGCCGCCCGTGAGGATGCAACATTCATTTCCCCTTAATGTAATTAAATGTGGCGCACAGCCACAGCATTTTTATTATAGCCACACCTTGAAAATATGTGTTTGTTTTTTTACTTAAAACCAAATTAAAGTAAGAAGAAATCACACAAAGTCTGACGATATTTTGTAAATTTTATTACCAATACTATGATAACAAACGGCACAATCCCAACAGGCTTTACCTCCCGTGCAAACACTTGCGCCTCCGTGAGTTCACTTTTCACACCAACACCTCATTCTCTGCAAGTCACCTTTCAGACAAGGGCGGTGTGTTTGCAAACATGGGAAAAACTGACATTAAATCAAAGCCACACGAAAACCGCGCTGCCCAAACTAGATGTAAACATTGTTTGGAGCGTTGTCAGCATGTCTGCAATGTGGACTTAATTTTAATATATCCCAGAAATACCCACATACATTGATCTACAAAATGTGCAAATATTAAGAGGACAGTGGCGGTTTTGAAGGAGAGAAAGTCCATCTTGAGCAACAGCGCGAAGCAAGTGTGACGCCATGCTCGCTGCAGCTCGCCTCTTTAGTTAGGGACATCGAGGGCCAGAAGTAGAGTCTGTAAATGTTATGTATCAGAAAAGGGAAGGAGGCGACAACCAGGGCAGGACTGCAGTTACAAGGTTTATTTGAAACCTTTTGCTGAATACGTGGCGTGTGTATGCTACTCAAAGTGAGTGAGTGTTGACTATGTGTAAAATTAATAATGTGAATGTTACCAAGGGTTGTTGTCTGTAAATGTTGATTGTATCTTTCGTCGTTATCCAAGGGGGCAAGGCGAAGAGGCAGTTCGTGGACAGGCAAGTGGTCGTGGGCAAGAGCAGGGCAGCGTGTCTGGGTCCGAGCAGGGTGGTCGTGGATCATGGAGAGCAGTCAGGAATCCGGATGGGTGTCGAGTAACAAGGCACGATCACGGAGGACATGGGAGTCACTGTGGAAAATACAAAAGGGCATGAACCAAGGGGAAACACGGAGAGATAGAGCAAAACAAGGACGAGGAAATCACTGGGAAAGGAATGCCAGACGTGATGCTTACTGGAAGGTTAGCGACGTTCTGGCAAAGGTTCCTCAGGTCCGCTGGTCTTTATGCTGCTCCCCCTCGTCAAGTCCAGGTGCGCTGATGAGTAATTGTTTGCAGGCTTGTTGCTGTGTGGGTGTGTTGTGCTCAGCGCGAGCAGAGGCTTGTCTGAGTGTGCTGCTAGCAGAGGGGTTAAGAGAGGTGCCTGCAGCTCCAACTGCAGAGGAAACGTGGGTTCGACTCCGCGTCATGACAGTACCCCACCCCTTATGCGAGGCCCCCGACGAGCGCCGGGGAGCATCAGGATTGCCACGGTAGAAATCCTCCAGAAGAGAGGGATCGGCAAGATAGGAGGCAGGAACCCAAGATCTGTCCTCTGGCCCATATCCCTCCCAGTCGACCAGATAAACGAGCCCCCTACCTTGTCGACGGACCCTGAGGATTTCCTTGACCGTCCAAACCTGATCTCCGTTCGCCAAGAACCTCGAGGGTGGGGGGGCAGGGGCAGGAGGAGACAGAGCGCTCTCCGCTACCGGTTTAATCTGGGACACATGGACCACTGGGTGCCGCTTGACCGAGGGTGGAAGAGCCAATTTGACAGATACAGGGTTTATGATGGACAAGATGGCAAAAGGACCAACGTAACGTGGTGCCAATTTTCTAGATGGTACCTGGAGGCTGAGGTCCTTTGTGAGTAGCATAACTTGTTGTCCTGGCCGATAGGACGGGGCTGGAATGCGATGACGGTTGGCGTTGCGGCACATCCTCTCGGAGGCCCTCTCTAAGGCCGCACGAGCGGCTCTCCACACCCTCTGACACCGCCTAATATGAGCCCTAGTCGAGGGCACAGCGATTTCTAGTTCCTGTTGGGGAAACAAGGGGGGTTGATAACCCAACGAGCACTCAAATGGGGACATACCGGTAGCGGAGCTCTTCAAGGAGTTGTAGGAAAACTCCACCCAAGGCAAAAACTTGCTCCAGGACGTGGGTTGACGACTGGCAACACAGCGTAGCATGGTCTCCAAGCTTTGGTTTGCCCTCTCAGCCTGCCCGTTGCTCTGGGGGTGGTATCCGGATGTGAGGCTGACCGAGGCCCCGATTCCCTTGCAGAAGGCTCTCCATATTTGTGACGTAAACTGAGGCCCTCGGTCAGAGACGATGTCCACCGGGATACCATGTTGCTTGACGACGTGTAGTGTGAGAAGATCAGACGTCTCTGAGGCAGAAGGTAACTTGCGCAGAGGAATGAAGTGGGCTGCCTTGGAGAAACGGTCAACAATAGTTAGAATGGTGGTGTTACCTCTGGAGGCTGGGAATCCCGTGACGAAATCCAGGGCGATGTGTGACCAAGGACGGGCAGGAATGGAGAGAGGGCGAAGGAGACCAGCAGGAGGCCTGTGTGACGTCTTATTACGGGCACAAGTAGTACAAGCAGCGATGAACTCACAAGTATCCTTGGCCATGGATGGCCACCAAAAACGTCTTCGCAGCAGTGATAGGGATCGTTGAAAGCCTGGATGGCAAGAGAACAGACTTGAGTGTCCCCAATCCAGGACCCTGGGTCGTAGCTCCCGATGGACATAAAGCTTGTTGGGTGGTCCACCTCCCGGTCCTGGATTGGCGCGCAGCGCAGATTTGACTAGGTCCTCCACCTTCCAAGTCACCATTCCAACGATGCGAGTGGGAGGAAGGATGGGATCCGCCACTGACGGACAGGTGGTCTCTTTCACGAATAACCGGGATAGTGCGTCAGCCTTAGTGTTCTTAGACCCAGGCCTGAAAGAGAGCACGTAATTGAAGCGGGAGAAAAACTGCTGCCACCTTGCCTGACGGTTGTTGAGTCTTTTGGCAGCTCGGATGTGGAGCAGGTTGCTGTGATCGGTCAAGATCTGGAACTGGTGTCTAGCTCCTTCCAGCCAATGTCTCCATTCAGCCAGGGCCTCGTGGACCGCCAATAGTTCCCTGTTCCCAGCATCGTAGTTCAGCTCGGCCTGAGTCAGGCGCCTAGAGAAAAAAGCCACAGGGTGAATCAAATTGTCACTTCTGGACCGTTGTGAGAGAACAGCCCCAATCCCAGAGTCTGAGGCGTCCACCTCTACCAGGAAAGCACTGTCTAAGTCGGGGTGGACGAGAATGGGGGCTGAAACGAAACGCTCTTTTAAGTCCTCAAAGGCCTTTCTAGCCAAAAGTGTCCACACAAAGGGCACGTTAGTTGACGTGAGGGAGTGGAGTGGTGCAGCAACCCTACTGAAGTCCCGAATGAATCGCCGGTAGAAGCCGGCGAAGCCGAGGAATCTTCGAAGTTCCGTCCTATTAGTAGGTTGAGGCCACTCTACCACGGCCTTCACCTTCTTCGGGTCGGGTCTTATGTGCCCCTTTTCGACCACAAATCCCAGGAACTCCACTGAAGAGGAGTGGAAGCTGCATTTCTCTGCCTTCACAAATAGACGATTCTCCAGGAGACGTTGCATGACACGCCGGACATGTTGCTGGTGGTCAGAGAGGTTACGGGAGAAAATCAGAATGTCGTCCAGGTATACTACCACGAATTGGTCCAACATGTCCCGGAGGATGTCGTTGACAAGTGTTTGAAAAACTGCAGGTGCGTTGGTAAGACCAAAAGGCATTACCCGGTACTCATAATGCCCCATATGGGTGTTGAAGGCCGTTTTCCACTCGTCCCCCTCTCTGATCCGTACAAGGTGATAGGCGTTACGGAGATCCAGTTTGGTGAAGACGGTAGCAGGTGCCAAGGGCTCGAAAGAAGAGTTGAGTAGCGGAAGAGGGTACTTGTTCTTGATGGTGATGTTGTTCAGGTGACGGTAATCAATGCAGGGCCGAAGGGACCCGTCCTTTTTGGCCACGAAAAAGAATCCTGCGGCCAATGGAGACTTGGACGGGGTAATGATGCCCGAAGCAAGGCCCTCCGTAATGTATTCCCTCATAGCCTCCTTCTCTGGAAGAGACAGATTGTAAAGGCGGCTAGAAGGCAGGGTAGCGTCAGGGAGTAACTCAATGGAACAGTCGTAGGGTCTATGAGGGGGTAGTCCCTGTGCACGTACCTTGCTGAAGACCTCGGCTAAGTCATGGTAGCAAGCAGGGACCAGGGATAAATCGGCCGGGGGAGTCGTGGTAGAGGAGTGGTGGACTGGAAGGGATGCTGACCTGAGACAGTTGGCCATGCAGGGTGTGCTCCAAGCCAGGATTCTTCCGGAAGTCCAAGAGATATGGGGGTTGTGGAGACGAAGCCAAGATCTTCCAAGAACCAGTGGGGCTACTGGAGCTTCCAGCACCCAAAGGCTGATGGTCTCCCTGTGGTTACCGGAAATGGTCATGGAGAGGGGCTCCGTGCGGTACTTGATGGGGCCCAAAGGCCGTCCATCCAGGGCTTGTGCAGGCAGTGTCTTGTCCAGGGAGATCAATGGAATGCCCATCTGCTGGGCAAACTCATAGTCTAAAAGACTCTCGTCTGCTCCAGAGTCCACAAATGCCTCCACTTGTACGCTCCTCTTGTCCCAGGCCAGAGTAGCGGGTAGCAGAATGTCTGGGTTTTCTTCCTTACGGGGGAATAAAGTATGGCTCACCAGGATTCCCTCCACCTTTAAAGAAGGAAAAGGTTGGCTTCTAGAAGCCGCTCTCTGGCCTCGCTCTGCTGCACGTTCACAAAGTCTTCGGTCAAATTGGAGGGCCAATTCGATGAGGTCTTTGCAGGAAGTAGGTCTGTCTCTCAGCAGACCGTCCTTAATCTCCTCAGAGAGGCCGCGACGGAACGCGCTTTGGAGCGCCCGGTCCCCCCAACCGCTGTCCGCCGCCAGGGTCCGGAATTCCAGGGTGTAGGCTGCCACGGAGCGTGAGCCCTGCGAGATGGAGTGCAGACGTCCGGCCGCGTCCCCCCCATCCTTGGGGTGATCGAAGACGGCCCGAAATTCAGCACGGAAAGCACAGTAGTCGGAGTTGAGACCCACGGTTCTGTCGACGGCGGCCGTAGCCCACTTGAGTGCCGGTCCGGAAAGCAAGGAAAAAATGAATGCAATCTTGGCACCATCGGTGGAATAGCGGGAGGGCTGATGACAAAAAATGAGGTCACATTGTACCAGAAAACCCCTACATAGCTCAAAGTCTCCCTCAAAGGGTCTCGGACTGGCAATCCTGGGTTCCCGTTCCAGATTGCAGTGTTCAGGTCCGCGGACTTGGGACGTATGTGGGGGTACCACCGGCTCGGGACTGGCCCCAGGGCATAGGCTGTCCAGCCTAGTATACAGTCGGGAAAATGCTCTATCCAGATTGTCCTCAAGGGCAGAAAAACGAACCTGATGCTCGCTCACGACGGAGCTAAGGATAGCCAGGTCAGAAGTTCTGGATGACCGGGCCTGGGGCTTGCCGTTGTCGCCTGGTTCCGACATGTTGTGGCCAGAACGTACTGTTATGTATCAGAAAAGGGAAGGAGGCGACAACCAGGGCAGGACTGCAGTTACAAGGTTTATTTGAAACCTTTTGCTGAATACGTGGCGTGTGTATGCTACTCAAAGTGAGTGAGTGTTGACTATGTGTAAAATTAATAATGTGAATGTTACCAAGGGTTGTTGTCTGTAAATGTTGATTGTATCTTTCGTCGTTATCCAAGGGGGCAAGGCGAAGAGGCAGTTCGTGGACAGGCAAGTGGTCGTGGGCAAGAGCAGGGCAGCGTGTCTGGGTCCGAGCAGGGTGGTCGTGGATCATGGAGAGCAGTCAGGAATCCGGATGGGTGTCGAGTAACAAGGCACGATCACGGAGGACATGGGAGTCACTGTGGAAAATACAAAAGGGCATGAACCAAGGGGAAACACGGAGAGATAGAGCAAAACAAGGACGAGGAAATCACTGGGAAAGGAATGCCAGACGTGATGCTTACTGGAAGGTTAGCGACGTTCTGGCAAAGGTTCCTCAGGTCCGCTGGTCTTTATGCTGCTCCCCCTCGTCAAGTCCAGGTGCGCTGATGAGTAATTGTTTGCAGGCTTGTTGCTGTGTGGGTGTGTTGTGCTCAGCGCGAGCAGAGGCTTGTCTGAGTGTGCTGCTAGCAGAGGGGTTAAGAGAGGTGCCTGCAGCTCCAACTGCAGAGGAAACGTGGGTTCGACTCCGCGTCATGACAGTAAACATGAGTACATTTTATAATAAGATTTGTTGCTGGTTGTTTTTAATAAGAAAAACTCATTAACATTCTCTAGACATTTGAAAACATTGTACATTGTACAACAAGCAGCAACAAAAGAAAATATGGCAAAACGATAAAACATAAATACACATTAATAGTAATTAATAATAACATATTTGTTTTTAAATGTACTGTATGTATACATTTTTTGAGTCTTTTTAAAGAAATATAATATCATGGCAAATTATGCAAATTATTTGATGATGCCATAATGACCACGCCCCATCAGCACAACTATCTTGGCAGTCTAGGAGAAACCCTGACATTGCTTTAAGGACGCAGTCGATCGCTTGTCGCTGTCAAATATGCGGACAGAGCTAGAATGTGTCATCAACATGCGTTATCGCGATCTAACGAAAGTATTACAAGCTTTATCGTCTGTCAAATTTGAATAATTCATATTGTATATCGTCTGTATCGTGCAACACTAGCTGGAAACATGTCACTTATACTGTACTATATTTTGCTTTGACATTTAGGCGAAATTGTGTGTTTTTATTGATCGCTAACATGCATACTCACCAATAACATCTCACCTCTATTTAGGTCTACATGTTCAAATATGACTCAACCCACGGCCGTTACAGCGGTGAAGTATCCCAGGGGGATGGCAAACTCATCGTCGATGGCAACCCCATCTCTGTCTTCCAGTGGTGAGTAAGAATACAATTAACCACTTTTACTATTAGCCGTAATTAAAAGTGTCATGGTTATTTAAAAGCATAGGCTCCACTCCACTAGTCTTCTTCACTCACTATAAATGGACATTATGCTGGTACGTTATTTTCGGCACAACCTGCACGGAACGAAAACACGCACTTATACACACCTATGGAGATACACAAAAATATGCTAAATTAGTTTAAAATGGCTTCAGGTCAAAGCCCCAAACGTTTCCCACCAAAAAAAAGAATTTTGGGTACTTGAGAAATAACCAAGGAGTCATTTGAAAAACCTTCCAAAAGAAAGTTTCAGTTCAAGGGTATAAAACGTCCAATATGGCGCAGGCGTTTGCTGGATCACCACCCAGATTAACACACGGAAGTAAATGTAAGACATACTAGCTGAGTTAAATTATGTTCGTGGCAAGTAAGTTCATGAAGAATTGACTTAAATATAAACGTGCCATTTACAATCTGTAGCTTAGTGTTGAGTCAGTTTAATGTAAACAAACAGCATCAGGTACCCCTGTCAAGGAATTTATATAGTGACCATTAAACATTAGAGATTGCTTATTCCTGTCTGTTAAATCAGGAATGTGAAATATACGCGTAAACTCGGAAATCCGCATTTTTAAACATTAATTTTCATGTCAAAATATCACTTCCGCTTTTTTTAAAGCAGCACTAAGTAACTTTTTAACCTTCATAAAATATTTTCATAACGTTTGCGATGATACAACTACTTACAGCTAGTTGAATGACACCTCTGTCATGGCCTGATGGGGTCTGTATCACTTTCACTGGCACTAAGCAACTTTGAAGAGGGTGGCAGGACCCCTGCCACACAAAAAACAACAAATGTGCTGACTTGCTTTACGGCATACATCACTCCCCCCTCTCCCCATTCGTTACAAAGACGAAAGTCGGTGTGAACGCCGACGTACAATTACTGCTGTCATGGCCGAAGCTGCAAAACAACCAAAGAAACGAAAAGTTTCATCTGAGGAGACAAAAAAAGAAAAAGTGTGGCGACCCGGATTAAAGAACAGTCAAGGATCAACATTGGTGCAGCTTTCACTTGCTGGTGTGAGCTCAAAGACGAGGAGGGATTTCAGACCGATGCTGCCTTGGTTCTGTTCTTGCTGGACGAGTCAGTCATTTTTGATGCTCCAATCAAAATGATAATGCTAATGATAGCTATAGGAAATTTACGTGGTAGCAATAAATAGCCACCAGTTTGATAGTTTGCAATTCCACACTGACACGACAAGCCATGCAACAAACTGAAAAGTACTGTATAAAGAAAAAAGCAATGCAATGACTTCAAATCGCAAATATGAATTTTGAGTAAAAGTGTGGAAAGTCTTAATGACTGACTAACCCTATGCGCTAGCCCTCATGGGAAATGTGGTCTTACACTCCCGCAATGCTGAGTATGCTAGTGTCACAACTGCCGACTGCGTCCGCCGGGTAGCAGTCGGCTTTTAAAACGTATTGCTCATCCTCTTTGTGTCCGGGCTCAAAAATATAAGGTCTTTGATCATAATTGTCCTAAAGTAATCGTTGTTGGCTCTCACAAAGTCTGCATGTTGTTGATGGGGAAGGGATCTGTGGTTCCTCTCGCAACGTCACGCGATCATGTGACTGGCTTCTTAATTGTCTTTCAAAATGACTTGGGAATCTTCTGTGAGATTTATACTATAGTGATCATATTTATTTATTTGCAAACTTTGAAAGTCTTTAGTTGTCATGAATCAGATACATATGATGATAGCTTCAATATAGAGGCAACTTATTTTTCCCATCTACTGGTACTTTAAGTGGGGCTTTGATTAAATATCAATAAAAATAAGAATTTTCGTCTTAGCCGCAGGTACTCTCTGTTCTTCTTACCTTAACGCCGCTTTGAGTTGAAGGATGGGGAGCGTACAACACGCTAACCATTCCTTTGTTCCCTCTACGAGCCACAACGTTGACAGTGGCCTACTTTGCTGCTAATGTTATTTGGATGATTACAATCCGAACACTGTTTGTTCCGAACCAGTTGTAGTTCTAGAGCAGATATTAGTAGTCAGCGGGAAGGTATGTTTTCTTACGTGATGGATGTAAACATATGTCACAACACTGGAAGTATATTACCCGAGGATACACGGCTACAGGATAGCATTGGCAAATGGGAAACGTTTTCGAGGTTATTCGCATGTATGTTATAGAATTTTGCATTACATTTTCAATGATACTAGGCTTAGTGTTATCTATTAAAAAAACTAAAAACTATGTGGTACATCAAATGGGACAACATGTAAGTGTCAAAACGACAGCCAAACAAGGTTGGTAGTAGGCCTGCAACTAACAACTAATTTGATAATCGATTAATCTGTCGATTATTACTTCGATTAATCGATTAATAATCGGATAAAACAGACAAACTACATTTCTATCCTTTTCAGTATTTTATTGAAAAAAAAACAGCACACTGGCACCATACTGGCAACATACTTTTTTTGATTATTGTTTCTCAGCTGTTTGTAAATGTTGCAGTTTATAAATAAAGGTTTATAAAAAAATAAAAAGTAGCCTCTGCGCATGCGCATAGCATAGATCCAACGAATCGATGACTAAATTAATCGCCAACTATTTTTATAATCGATTTTATCGATTAGTTGTTACAGCCCTAGTTGGTAGACGAGAATAAATCTAAAGGTAAAATTTAGTCTAGAAATGCACCCAGTTGCAGGAAATGTAGTATTGCTTTTCAAAATGTTCTTAAGGGGCTTATGTGGCAGCACTTTGTGCTGATAGAAATGTTCCTCTTTTTTTCATCAGTTTTCCTTTTTGTTTATCAATGGGTGCTCACATGCCTAGTTAAATAAACTATATACATTGTAAGTTAATATATTAACAGAATGATGTTCACAGAGCAGAGGTTATTTGCAAAAAAAAAGAGCAATTTTTTATATTTATTATTTTGTACTGTTACTATGTTATTGGATTACTCTTTACTTACAACAGTAATAAATAACACAAATTAAAATGTCTAAGAAATATATGATTGTATAATTATTTTTGTGAAATCAATCCATGCATAATAATTCTGAAACAGTAATTTGTACACAGACAATAATTGTATTATCAAAATCTATAATTCTTGCATCCTGAGTGGTGAGTGACACAGATATGAACCTTAACAGTCAAGTGAATTCCAGTCAACATAATCCTTCTGCAATAGCTGCCAGCATACCCTTCAAAATCCTGCTGTTTCAGTCCATTGTCAGTTGGCTGTGGACAGTGCAGACAAAGGGGGGATATGAAAAATTCCTTCCTCAATCAAATCCTGTTTGCATTCTAATGATCTTCCTCTCGCGTCACCTTGTTTTTAAAAATGCATTGTTTTGGTTGTTCAACAAGATTTTTTTGTCTATTGTCATATGGCAGTAGTGTTTGAAAATATGCTATTTTTCTGACTCCAGTATGAAGCCAGCTGATATCCCCTGGGGCAAGTCTGGTGCGAAATACGTTGTGGAGTCCACCGGAGTTTTCCTCAGTGTGGAGAAAGCTTCTGTATGTATTTACTGTGTACACGTTCACTACATTGAGGCACATATTTTCTGCAACTTGTCAAATCTCTTATTTGTGCTCTTTCTCTCCTGGCCCACCATAGTCTCACATCAGTGGTGGAGCTCAACGTGTGGTTGTGTCAGCACCCTCACCTGATGCCCCCATGTTTGTCATGGGCGTTAATGAGGACAAATATGATCCATCCTCCATGAAGATTGTTAGGTAATTGTAGTTTCTTTATTTAAAAAAAATGTTCAGTTGTGTTCGGGTAAGTGAGTTCAGTTGTGTTCGGGTAAGTGATGTGACCCACATAGCAAGTGCTCTTCTGTGACCGTGTGTGTGTTACTGTTGACAGCAATGCCTCCTGCACCACCAACTGCCTGGCCCCCCTGGCCAAAGTCATCAATGATAATTTTGGTATTGAGGAGGCCCTTATGGTAAGTCACAGTGACACCAAGCACCATTTTCATAATTCCTTACACTGAATGATGGTGGTTGAGAAAGTTAAAATACTTTTGTCATTGCAGACCACAGTCCACGCTTACACAGCCACCCAGAAGACAGTGGATGGTCCTAGCGGCAAGGCCTGGCGTGATGGCCGTGGGGCCCACCAGAACATCATTCCAGCATCCACCGGGGCCGCCAAGGCTGTGGGCAAAGTCATTCCTGCGCTTAATGGGTGAGAACATAAGAAACGTGTACTTTAGTTAGCTGAGACAAGGAAGTAAGGAATTTTAATTGTGTTCATTTGTCTCCAGTAAGCTGACAGGCATGGCCTTCAGGGTGCCTGTGGCTGATGTGTCTGTGGTAGACCTGACGTGCCGCTTGTCCAAGTCTGCGTCTTACTCTCAGATTAAGGAAGCTGTCAAGAAGGCCGCTCATGGGCCCATGAAGGGAATCCTTGGTTACACTGAGGATCAGGTGACAAATACCATCATTGTCGGAAATGTACTTAAATGTGATCATCAGACACTAACTGCTCGCTTTGTTTTTGCAGGTGGTGTCCTCTGACTTCATTGGTGACCGCCACTCTTCCATCTTTGATGCTGGTGCTGGTATTTCCCTCAATGACAACTTTGTCAAGCTCATTTCCTGGTTTGTATTTTTGTGTTTATTATGTTTAAGATAATCCTAATAGTCATTTTAATCAGTTCTCACTTCCCTCTCATTTGACAGGTATGATAATGAGTTCGGCTACAGTCACCGTGTTGCTGACCTGCTGCTGTACATGCACTCCCAAGAGTAGACACTTCCTGTCCTCAAAGGAAGTCTGAAAAGGGACCACCCCCATGTTTTCATCCTGTTCTTTCTGTTTTACACACAGGCCCCAGCCATAGCACTGTCATAGGTTCACAGCCCCTTAGCTCTACTACTGTGCAAGTAGGCAGCAGAATCTGTGTTAAGTGTTCTGAGTTAATCTTGTCTTTTCCTTTAACAATGAGACGATTGGTTGTTGACTGTATTTGTGTCCGTGTGCCCCTGCCCTCTCCACCTCCCATTGCCACTGTAGTTGTGTCGTTTTGGCTCAGTAATATGGTCAACTGCTGTACCCATCTCCATGTTGGTGTGTTTCAATGGCATATTCACCAGTGGAAAGAGGAACAGGAGAGGCAGAGTGACTGTAACTCCTAAAGATTAATGAAACCGAATGATAATAAACAGAACGAGAAAACCTTCAAGATGTCTACTTGTCCTGATTAATTATACACATTATTATGTTAACTTTTGATACCGTGAAAATAGTAATTACACAAAAAAGATCACATTGTTTAAAAATATTAAGCAATACTAATATTTTACATGAATCGTTTTGTTGCAGGTCATCACAGCAAACCAAGCAATTAATTTTGGTGTGCTGCACAGGTGAACAACTTAATATAATAAACTATTAACACATCAATGTATTGGAATCAGTGTTTTCAAACACTCATCTTTTTAATTGGATTAATTACAAGATTGCTGTGGATAAATTAAATTTAATTACACATATTTTAATCTACATTGATTGTGTTTAATTTAGCAACTTTAGCAACAAGGGACGGCGTGGTGCAGTGGAAGAGTGGCCGTGCGCGACCCGAGGGTCCCTGGTTCAATCCCCACCTAGTACCAACCTCGTCATGTCCGTTGTGTCCTGAGCAAGACACTTCACCCTTGCTCCTGATGGGTGCTGGTAGCGCCTTGCATGGCAGCTCCCTCCATCAGTGTGTGAATGTGTGTGTGAATGGGTAAATGTGGAAGTAGTGTCAAAGCGCTTTGAGTACCTTGAAGGTAGAAAAGCGCTATACAAGTACAACCCATTTATCATTTATTTATTTAACTTCATTTAAATAAACACCTTTAATATAATGTTAACTATAAATCTGTTTAAAAATATATATATATATATATCCAATTAATGTGGACCTGTTACATGTTAGGAACACTACTTGGACAAACTACCTGAAATGTGTTGCCGAAAATGTTTCAGGGAGTTTGAGTTATTCTATGGGTTCAATGTGTTAAACTTTTTAAATCAGATTAATAATGATGGAATAATCCGCATTAACGCATACATTTAGACAGCCTCGATTAGAATACTGTTTGAAAGCTACAGTAACTTCTTTCCATTCATCCATTTGCTTCCGTGTATCTGGGTCCTGATCACCTGATTTATTTTAGCAGTGAAGTGAATTAATTAACTCATATTATGTTTTGCATATGGTGAATGTTTATATTCATCTTGGAGAAAGCAAACCACCAGTTTAAATAGTAGGTATTTCAATTTAGGCATATAACATGGGGCCCTTTAGTATTGACATTTGCATGTGAATTGGATTAGTTCTCTGTAAGAGAAGGCAATAAAATTGGACTTCGAAATGCAAAGGTGATTGCCCTATCCATGAGAAGAGACTACATGTTTATCTTAATGCCAACATTTAAGTTCCAACCGGAATCTGTTGTCTTTCCAGACCCTTACATATGAACATCTCCTTTTATGGTCAGAATGTGCTCTCCTGATTTAGCACACACCCAGAGACAGGAAGGAGAAATTTATAAACTGATGGTTTGGCTTCCCCAAGTTAGTAATTTTTTGACTTGACCTCCTCCAGGAACTGCAGTCCTGTTTAATGATGCTCGCTTGTGATAAAGCAACTTTTGGTTCAGTAAAGCTCCGATGTCTCTTTTGATGCAGCCGCACTGCTGTGTCACCCTTCTGTCCGGACGAGGATGATAACACCAGCAATAAACATCAATAGTTTGCTTTAAAATGTGAAATGTATATTTTGTAGATTCATTTCACAGTGAAATAGTTCAAGAATGTATTTCTTAGTCTTGTTAAGGATTATTGTTTGCAGCCCAAATTTAACACCTAATAAAATGTACTTTAACAAATTAACATTAACATTTTAATATACTGCAGGTTCATGCTCAAATCAAAAAAGTAAACTGCAAAACATTCCTGAGCCTTGATTAGTCTCTTTGACTTATTTAAACTTTTAAAATCAATTGGATTGGCAACACTAAATTTGCCCTAGTGTGTGAATGTTGTCTGTCTGAGATGGTGACTTGTCCAGGGTGTACCCCTCCTTCCACCCGAATATAATACAATAGAATAGAAAGTACTTTATTGATCCCTGGGTGTAATTCAGCACCACAGTTCGCTCACAATAGACAATAAATACTATACAGCATGCATATATATGCAGCTGGGATAGACTCCAGCTTTAGATTTAAGCCTCTTTTGTACTCCGATAGTTCGTGCGATGCTTGCCGTACAACAGCCATCTTAGCTTGGTTGACCACCACTGGTTTTCACTTCCGGGAAAAGGTCACGTGTCGGAATACAAGTAATAGTGATGTGGCGTGTTTTGTCGAATTTGGTGGTTTAAGTCATACGTGTTGATGCTATACATATGGCTGACATCTAAACTTAAGCATTAAACAATAATTACATCAATGCATTAAATATCTAGTGGTATTAAAAATAAAGTTGAGGGGATATGTGGCGTAGTCAAGTGTTTAGCCAGATCATTGACGGCTGTACTGAATAAACATGTGTTTTTGATTTTCCGTTCGACAGTAGACTTGCAGCATGTTATCTTTCATAAATGGCATGACAATGCTGAGAAAAGCTGATACAGTACTATATAACAGAAAATGCAGGAGTGTAGTTGTTATTCTGACTGTAGCGGAACCTTTGTCAAGTCCACTACTTGACACAGTCGGTAGGATTTCCTCGTAGAACCACGCTCACTTCCGGTTGTCATTCAGCGCCGCTCCAGGTTCTGCTGCTTCCTAATTTTTGTCTGTAAGTGACGCCGTGAAAGTACATTTCTACTGCCGTCATAGTTACACGTTGAATTAATTAAAATGCTTTTAGACTTGCCGAGGAAAAACAGACGTTCGGCGGGCATGAGTGTGTCGGTAACCATAGAGCTGTAATGATGTCGAGTATGCACTAGTGATAAACGACATGGATTTAGACTTAAGCGAAGAATGCATAACTGAATAGTACTGAGTTATTAGATTTGTATCGAGTGTTCATACTAATTTGGGCAATTCCAGCTGATTATCACTGTGTTACATGGCCTTTCCTTTTAGCAACACTCAGTAAACGTTTGGGAACTGAGCATACCAATTTTTGAAGCTTTTTAGGTGGAATTCTTTTCCATTCTTGCTTGATGTACAGCTTAAGTTGTTCAACAGTCCGGGGGTCTCAGTTGTGGTATTTTAGACTTCATGTTGCGCCACACATTTTCAATGGGAGACAGGTCTGGACTACAGGCAGGCCAGTCTAGTACCCGCACTCTTTTACTATGAAGCCACGCTGTTGTAACATGTGGCTTGGCATTGTCTTGCTGAAATAAGCAGGGGCGTCCATGATAACGTTGCTTGGATGGCAACATATGTTGTTTCAAAACATGGTAGAACGTTTAAAAAGTGACAAATGGCCTCGCACGAGTTGATATTTACATTGTTAAATCTCTTTACAGGAGGACTTCATTTCATCACCAGTCATCATGACCCTGTTTCACTTTGGAAATTGCTTCGCTTTGGCGTATTTCCCCTATTTCATAACATACAAGTGCAGTGGACTGTAAGTGTCTTTATTGAATTTGAAACATACAGACCACATTGCTGACTTACCTTTTAACATTTGTATTGTTTTTGTTCGTTTTGAAGTATCATATAGAAGTGTTGTGCTCTTTGTCTATAGAGACAATAAAATCCCAAATAATCAGCTTAGTACTACCAGAGCTTTGGTAATCCTTTTAGCGCTTTGTCTGGTGCTCATAGCAGTATTTAATGGGGACCTATGATGATTTTAATCTACATTGAAAACACTTCCTTGTATTTATCAAATGACCAAGTCAAGTTGATCTACCTCATATATACATATATATACTGTGTATATATATATATATATATATATATATATATATATATAATGTATATATTTTAACAACAAATCCTACGGTACATTACACATGTTTCTTATTGCAAGTTCGTCCTTAGATAAAATAGTGAACATACAAGACAACTTGTCTTTTTTTAGTAAGTAAGCAAACAGGCTCATAATTTGGCTGCTGCCATATGCAGTAACATATTGTCATTGTCCATTCTATTATTTTGTCAAAGTTATTAAGGACAAGTGGGAGAAGATGAATTATTAATCTACTTGTTCATTTACTGTTAATATCTGCTTACTTTCTCTTTGAACATGTTCTATCTCCATTTCTGTTAAAATGTAATAATCACTTATTATTCTCTTAGTTTTGGATGATACCACAAATTTGGGTGTCAATCCGATACCAAGTCGTTACAGGATCATACATTGGTCATATTCAAAGTCCTCATGTGTCCAGGGACATATTTCCTGAGTTTATAAATGTAATATCAATTTTTTTAAAACGAAAGATGTGGTGACACCAAAAAATATTGACAGAATTTTCAGAGGCGGTATAGTACCGAAAATGATTCATTAGTATTGCGGTACTATACTAATACCGGTATACAGTACAACCCTAATATATACAGGTAAAAGCCAGTAAATTAGAATATTTTGAAAAACTTGATTTATTTCAGTAATTGCATTCAAAAGGTGTAACTTGTACATTATATTTATTCATTGCACACAGACTGATGCATTCAAATGTTTATTTCATTTAATTTTGATGATTTGAAGTGGCAACAAATGAAAATCCAAAATTCCGTGTGTCACAAAATTAGAATATTACTTAAGGCTAATACAAAAAAGGGATTTTTAGAAATGTTGGCCAACTGAAAAGTATGAAAATGAAAAATATGAGCATGTACAATACTCAATACTTGGTTGGAGCTCCTTTTGCCTCAATTACTGCGTTAATGCGGCGTGGCATGGAGTCGATGAGTTTCTGGCACTGCTCAGGTGTTATGAGAGCCCAGGTTGCTCTGATAGTGGCCTTCAACTCTTCTGCGTTTTTGGGTCTGGCATTCTGCATCTTCCTTTTCACAATACCCCACAGATTTTCTATGGGGCTAAGGTCAGGGGAGTTGGCGGGCCAATTTAGAACAGAAATACCATGGTCCGTAAACCAGGCACGGGTAGATTTTGCGCTGTGTGCAGGCGCCAAGTCCTGTTGGAACTTGAAATCTCCATCTCCATAGAGCAGGTCAGCAGCAGGAAGCATGAAGTGCTCTAAAACTTGCTGGTAGACGGACGACTGCGTTGACCCTGGATCTCAGGAAACAGAGTGGACCGACACCAGCAGATGACATGGCACCCCAAACCATCACCCAACCATGCAAATTTTGCATTTCCTTTGGAAATCGAGGTCCCAGAGTCTGGAGGAAGACAGGAGAGGCACAGGATCCACGTTGCCTGAAGTCTAGTGTAAAGTTTCCACCATCAGTGATGGTTTGGGGTGCCATGTCATCTGCTGGTGTCGGTCCACTCTGTTTCCTGAGATAGGGTCAACGCAGCCGTCTACCAGCAAGTTTTAGAGCATTTCATGCTTCCTGCTGCTGACCTGCTCTATGGAGATGGAGATTTCAAGTTCCAACAGGACTTGGCGCCTGCACACAGCGCAAAATCTACCCGTGCCTGGTTTACGGACCATGGTATTTCTGTTCTAAATTGGCCCGCCAACTCCCCTGACCTTAGCCCCATTGAAATCTGTGGGGTATTGTGAAAAGGAAGATGCAGAATGCCAGACCCAAAAACGCAGAAGAGTTGAAGGCCACTATCAGAGCAACCTGGGCTCTCATAACACCTGAGCAGTGCCAGAAACTCATCGACTCCATGCCACGCCGCATTAACGCAGTAATTGAGGCAAAAGAAGCTCCAACCAAGTATTGAGTATTGTACATGCTCATATTTTTCATTTTCATACTTTTCAGTTGGCCAACATTTCTAAAAATCTCTTTTTTGTATTAGCCTTAAGTAATATTCTAATTTTGTGACACACGGAATTTTGGATTTTCATTTGTTGCCACTTCAAATCATCAAAATTTAATGAAATAAACATTTGAATGCATCAGTCCGTGTGCAATGAATAAATATAATGTACAAGTTACACCTTTTGAATGCAATTACTGAAATAAATCAAGTTTTTCAAAATATTCTAATTTACTGGCTTTTACCTGTGTATATATATATATGTATGTATGTACGTGTGTATGTGTATATATACACACATACATATATATATATATAATATATATATATTATATATATATAATATGTGTGTGTGTGTGTGTGTGTGTATATATATATATATATATATATATATATATTAGTGCAGTGCAGTGCATGTATATATGTCCTGCCGGTCGTTTTTTTTTCTTCACACTGAGCTCGCAGCAGCCAGCGTCATCTCACAAGATCCTGTATGTCAATCAACTGACGAAAGTGACCTCATAGTGAAGATTGATGATCTGTAGCTCGCGATCAATCTACTACAACACCTACTACAATGGGCACCCCTCGTCTTGATAATGTGTTGGATATGCTTCGGTGTAATTTTTGCTCCATAGTCATATTTGTAAAGCCATTTAAATATTACTTTAGCCTACCTTCTTTCTTGTGTTTCTTAAAACCAAGTATAAATGTCTGCGTCTTTTCATAGTTGCCCAAAGGTCCTGTGTAAAATTTCATGAACAAATAAACATGGCGGTGTTTATTTTGTAGACAACAGCGCAGTCGGGAACACATTAAACGAGAAGGAATAACACCGGAAACTTTAGGTAGTATTCTCGGCTGAGTCGGCCCAGTATAGGGGGAGAAGGCCAGCATGGCCGACACAGTATGCACAAGAATGATCACATATGTACATCCGTCAATCTGGGATGTCACAAAAGGCCCACAATAATAAATATTTTTTTTAAAAACACTCCGAACTCAGCATTCAGAGGCATGCAAAACAGAGTGCAACCTCATGCCCAAAAGCATTAACCTTATGATTTGACGCTTTGGCATTGTTTAGTTGAGTATACAGCATTTTAACAATGTAAGTCAGAAAAGAGGAAAATCATCATAGGTTGCCTTTAAAACTTATATTTTAGGCCATTTTCTGTCATTGTTTTTATTATTTCCGCCACTTTGTGCATACTGTCATGTGTTGTTTTTTGTTTCCGACTGTCAGTTCCGAGTACAATGCTTTCTGGAGATGTGTCCAGGCAGGCGCCACATACCTGTTTGTCCAGCTCTGCAAAGTAAGTGAGCTTTTTTGTCTGGCATTCAACCTTTTAGGTCTTTGAAAGTACCTGTATTTCAGTTAAAATCGAGTTGATAGTATTGGACAAATAATGGTTTAGACGGTAGGGCTGGACAATTATAGAAAAAATAATAATCTTGATTACTTTGATTGATTTTGTTCTCACGATTAATTTCACGATTATTCATTAACTTCCAAACACGAGTATTTATTGTACCACCTAAACTCCTCTTTAGTATTGTTTTAATAAAAAGGATATACATTTGTAACGAATAAACCACAACAAGTAAAATAATAATAAAATACATATGTAACTAAATACATTTAAATAACTACAATATAAAAAAACCTCTATAATTCAGTATTTTACCTTTTACACTTATTTTACCACCATAGAGTGTGTGCTATTTGTGTGAAATACAATTTAATAAAGTGTTTGTTAATTAAATGCTGAAATCCTCACATATATTGGTGCAATACATTTGTTGGACAATTTTGACCAGTAGTTTAGGTCAAAGCATAATTATTTTGTAAATGTATCAATAAGTTCTTTGAGTACATTATGCTTGTGCAAGGTACTTTATAGGTGGGTTGCAATCACATGACCTAGAGTCACATCCAGGCATTTCCGGGTTTCAGGTGATGGTCTAAGCCCCATTAGGCTACTGTTTATTTACCTGAATCCGTGCAGATTGAGACTTTTTTTTGAAAGGTTCATAGGCAAATATAAAAGCGATCATGAACAAATATTTAAAATAAGATGGAGTGAATTTTTACACTTTAAAGGAAAATATTTAAACCATTTATCATCACCAAGAGGTTACTGCTACCTCACTTCACTTGACACTTGCGGTATTTAGAGAAGAAAAGATTGGAGGCACATCATGTGTGGGGTCCACAAATTAAGCATTAATCGGTGAAAGACAAAATTGAACTTATTTGTGCATTGGTAAGTATCGTATTTGATTGACATAATAAGTGCCGTGTTGCTGTGATTGCGACGCTAATGAGAAAAAGGATAAGTTTGTGTGCAGTTGATTTCCTGCTCTAAACATTAGTCTCATCTCCAATTCATGTCTGCAGTTTTTTTTTTGGTTTGAAGTTTGTATTTGTCTCATTATTTATCTGTAGATGTCCCTGTTGTTCGGCAATGTTGCTAGCGATATCAAGTTCCAGTATATGCTGTTGAGCCCACAAGAGATGTATTCATCCACTTTATTAATACTATTAAGGGTATTTTCTTGATGCTAACAAATATCACCAAAGACACTATAATGTTTTAATCCATGTCGTATAAAGCACTTGGCAACAACAACTAAGTTTTTAGTTTCTGTTATGAAAATCGACAACAAAAACTTGGTGGAAGGGACCAACAATCACAATATTTATTACTACGACTTCACATGACGTTAGTTTATTCACACAACCAGGTCTTTTTAGTTATATTTAGGCATAGCAACCACAAAATAACTCAAACTACTGCGATCTATTGTCCTTTCTTACGTTTAGTTTTGCTATCAAACACTACTAATACAGTAGAGAATAAACTCGATTGCATCAAAGAAAGTTTCTCAAACAAATCAAATGTTCAAACAAACATTTCACTAAGTGATCGCTGCAGACACAAGCATGGTCCGGTTGTTTTCCACAAGATGATGAAAGTGATATATTAAGAGTCATTTTCTTTGACGCGCTTTCGATTTTCCCTGACTTTATTACCTTTTATGAGCTACTTTTCTTTGGAACTATATGAATGTTTTTTTCTATCTCTCTTCTGGAACCATTGGAACACCCAAGAACAGAACAGCAATAAAAAAAAGAGGCGCCTCTCAAGTTGTGACCACTGTATGTACATTAATGTTGCATTGATGATGTCGTTCACAACAACACAAGCAGAGGACATGAGTTGTCGGTATATGGATTGTTCTTGCCAGCTTTAGTTCCGTAGTTTAGTCGCTGTTTCAAATGACCGTCTCGATATTGTTTAGTTTAGGACGGGGCGGTTGGGTGTGTCATGGATAAATGAGCGCTACGGAACACATTATTTTCCCAAACAAATGTTCCTTCTCCACACAATGACATTTAATTTACATTTATGTCACTTTCTTTGATATTATTTTGCGTTTGTCAGCGAATTCTGTTTTAGTAGCCAATTATGTGACTCCTTCCGGCGTTTCGTGAGTGCGGAAATTGTATGCCTTACTTTTTTGTTGCGTTTAGTGATTATTGACTAGGCATACTAGCGCTATGTCAAATAAAAAGTAGCAATCATGGTGACATCCCAAACTTCTAGTAGACATGCTCTTTATTTACTCTTATTTGTTTCACCGTCACAAGCGCTGGAATTTGCATGCATCGTTGTTTGTTTTTTTCAATTATTATATTTTCATAATCGTGAGAAGTAATAATCAAAATTTAAATTTGACTAATTGTCCAGCCCTGATAGACAGGTTGCCACACTTTTATTGTTTTAATTCAAACGTATGATTGAACTTTAAACCAAGTGCATATATGTATGCATTATTAATCGAACAATTTATTGAATTCAAAATAATATGATAATAAATATAAAAAGTATATTAGAAGATTGTAATGGGATAACAATTCTAAGTCACATTTTGGTATAGAGTCTAAAGCATGTATGCCATAACAGCAGAATAACACTGTAAATGTCCTATATAGTGATCTCTTGAAGGGAAATTTTGACACTGCTGCTACTAATCTTATATGTTTGTTGTTTGTCAGATGCTGTTTCTTGCTACTTTTTTCCCCACCTGGGAAGGAGGAGCTGGTGTTTATGATTTTGTAGGGGTAAGTGTTGAAGCAACATTCCAGCATATCCACAAGTCTGCTTTTTTAAGATATATATTTGACTTATAGATACTTGTATTGTATGTCTTTCTACAACAATTGCTTTTAACACTAATGGTCGTCTAGAAACCAGAGGGTTCCTGGTACGAATCCAGCTTCCGCCTTCCTAACCACTGTCGTTGTGTTCTTGTGCAAGACTCCTCACTTATACACTGGTGTATGAATGTGCAGGACTCCCTTGAAAAATGTATTCTTAAACTAAATGTGTTGATGATCGAAAACATTGGCACAGATAAAGGGAAGTTGAACTTGAGAAAATGTGCCACCGACTGGACAAATGTAACCATAACAACTTGAGCACCAGTTGTCGATATTTGGCCCTTAGACAAATTATTGTATTTGTTTATGTTTAGATAAATATGGGATAGGAAACAGTTAAAATGTTAAAAAAAACCCAGCTAAATTGCACAAAATGTTATATAGGATGGAGCTTAGTTAGTGGTTAGTGGAGCTCCACTAACCACGTTAAACCCAGATTCCGAACTAACAAAGGTCTTAACTCATTCTCTTTCTATGCCACATCAATGTGGAATGCGCTCCCAACAGGTATAAAAGAAAGTGCATCTCTATCCTCCTTCAAAACCACAATTAAAGTTCACCTCCAGGCAGCTACAACCCTAAACTTAACACCCTCCCCGGATTGTTAATAATCAAATGTAAACAATCAAATGCAGATACTTTTTCTTATGCCTTCTCTCTCTATCTCTCTCTCTCTCTCTCTCTCTCTGCCCACTACTTGCTGTCCATATCCGTCCTACCTAGTCAGACCTACACTGTTCCAATATCCATTTCTCTGTTCTCAATTGTTGATGACTGATGATAACAACCAAACCTAACCCGCCCCCCTCCACACCCCGGATTGTAAATAATGTAAATAATTCAATGTGATTATCTTGTGTGATGACTGTATTATGATGATAGTATATATCTGATAGTATATATCTGTATCATGAATCAATTTAAGTGGACCCCGACTTAAACAAGTTGAAAAACTTATTTGGGTGTTACCATTTAGTGGTCAATTGTACGGAATATGTACTTCACTGTGCAACCTACTAATAAAAGTCTCAATCAATCAATCAATCAATCAGCTACAGTGCATTTCCATACCACTGCAGTCTACAACCACCATCAAGTGAAATCTCACCAATAATATGGTTGTGTAGCAAGCAATATTTTAATAATTGTTTTTATTATATTGTGAAGGTGTACTTAATATCGTGGATGTCACTTATCGTAAAATGTCTGTTTTTTTTAAATCAGGAGTTTATGAAGGCTACGGTGGACCTTGCAGACCTGTTGGGCCTTCATCTTGTCATGTCACGTAACGCTGGCAAAGGAGAGTACAAAATCATGGTGGCAGCTATGGGCTGGGCAACAGCAGAACTCGTCATGTCAAGGTAAGCAGATACTCTTTTTCCCTCGGCTATTTTGTCATGACTCGACTTTGAGTCACAAAAACAAATATACATTGGCTGACGCCTTTCATTTCTTCAAATAAGTTCTCATAATAATCTCTCTACTTGTGGTTTTTCAGATGTCTTCCTCTGTGGGTGGGAGCCAGAGGGATTGAATTTGACTGGAAATATATCCAAATGAGCTTTGATTCCAATATTAGTTTAGTGAGTGTTCATTATTTCACACCTATCCACTTAGAGTCTCTTTTCCTTGTCACATTCATCATTATAGTACAGTTTATATCATTAAGTATAATAATTTCAATTTCATTTATTTAATTACTTAAATTTCCATTAAAAATATCTGAAATGATTGTTCTCTGCACAAGCACATTCTCAAATTGTTATTCATCTTTGTCTGTGTGTGTGTACAGGTCCATTATATTGCCACGGCAGCAGTAGTGTGGATGTTTACGCGCTATGATCTTCCTAAGAGCTTCAGGCTGCCTGTTACTGTTCTGTTGGCACTCTGTGTCTACAAGTCTTTCCTAATGGAGTAAGTACATTTTCCGATACCATTGACATGTGGTGAGGTTCATGGCTGGTGAGGAGCTCACACATTTATGCCTATGCACTCTTCAGGCGATGCACAGTACTGTTTGCTTCACCTTATGTCTGTCCTCTGCAGCTTATAAGCAATAATATTTGTCCTACACAAACAGTAAAAACATTTAACGGGCTCTAGAACATGGGTGTCCAAACTACGGCCCACGGGCCAAGTGCGGCCCGCCACAATCTTCAGTGCGGCCCGCGAAACATCACAAGTGTAACAAGAAAATTGACCTGCTGTGTTTATACCTGAATTTAGCTCAATGTGAGTCAATTCGGCGTGATCTTGTCCCCCTCTTCTGGGCGATATTAGAAACGATGGTCAAAATTCATGAGTTTCCTTTGGAAGGGACTTGAGCACAGATTAGCGTCAATATATAAAATGGCATGTTTATATATGTATGTATATATATATATATATATATATATATATATATATTATATATTATATATGTATGTATGTATGTATGGGTGTGTGTGTGTGTATATATACTGTATATGTATATGTATATATATATATATATATATATATATATATATATATATATATATATATACACAGTACATATATATATATATATATATATGTGTGTGTATGTGTGTATATATCCATCCATCCATCCATTTTCTACCGCTTATTCCCTTTGGGGTCGCGGGGGGCGCTGGAGCCTATCTCAGCTACAATCGGGCGGAAGGCGGGGTACACCCTGGACAAGTCGCCACCTCATCGCAGGTGCGTATATATATATATATATATATATATATACATATATATATATATATATATATATATATATATATATATATATATATATATGTGTCTAAATATATATGTATGTATGTTTATATGTATGTATATATGTATATATATATATATATATATATATATATATATATATATATATATATATATATATATATATATATATACATTTATTAAGGGTCTACTGAAAATGTGACCAAATCTGCTGGGTCAAAAGTATACATACATCATTTTTAATATTTGGTTACATGTCCCTTGGCAAGTTTCACTGCAATACGGCACTTTTAGTAGCCATCCACAAGCTTCTGGTTGAATTTTTGACCACTCCGCTTGACAAAATTGGTGCAGGTCATCTAAATTTGTTGGTTTTCTGACACGGACTTGTTTCTTCAGCATTGTCCACACGTTTAAGTCAGGACTTTGGGAAGGCCATTCTAAAACCTTAATTCAAGCCTGATTTAGCCATTCCTTTACCACTTTTGATGTGTGTTTGGGGTCATTGTCCTGTTGGAACACCCAACTGCGCCCAAGACCCAACCTCCGGGCTGATGATTTTAGGTTGTCCTTCAGAATTTGGAGGTAATCCTCCTTTTTCATTGTCCCATTTACTCTCTGTAAAGCACCAGTTCCATTGGCAGCAAAACAGGCCCAGAGCATAATACTACCACCACCATGCTTGATGGTAGGCTTGGTGTTCCTGGGATTAAAGGCCTCACCTTTTCTCCTCCAAACATATTTCTGGGTATTGTGGCCAAACAGCTAAATTTTTGTTTCATCTGACCACAAAACTTTCCTCCAGAAGATCTTATCTTTGTCCGTGTGATCAGCAGCAAACTTTAGACGAGCCTTAAGGTGTCGCTTCTGGAGCAAGGGCTTCCTTCTTGCATGGTAGCCCCTCAGTCCATGGCGACGCTTGACTGTGGACACTGACACCTGTGTTCCAGCAGCTTCCAATTCATTGCAGACCTGCTTTTTGGTGGTTCTCTGTTGACTCTTGATCACCCTGACCAATTTTCTCTCAGCAGCAGGTGATAGCTTGCATTTTCTTCCTGATTGTGGCAGTGACAAAACTGTGCCATGCACTTTATACTTACGTACAATTGTCTGCACAGTTGCTCTTAGGACCTTAAGCTGCTTTGAAATGGCTCCAAGTGACTTTCCTGACTTGTTTTTTCAGATCTGTGCTGAGTTCCTTTGACTTTCCCATTGTCGCGTTTGTAACCGAGTCTAATGACTGCATCACATGAGCCATATTTAAATGGGCTCAGAGAAGTCAACAGGTGTTGTCAATCATAATCACTCACATAAAGTTAAGAGGCCATGCCATGAAGCTAATTTGATTTGATTGTAATTTTTTCTGCATCACCAAAATTGATAAAGTATGTTGCTGTATGTGTACTTTTGACCCAGCAGATTTGGTCACATTTTCAGTAGACCCATAATAAATTCATAAAAGAACCAAACTTCAAAATATTGTTTGCCTTGATGCCCTTCTAACTTGCCTTGGTGCCCTAAAATATGAGCCCTCCTTTCAGGCAACACTTGCCTTGACCTTAGAAAGTTACAATGCGAGGTCTGGATATTATATCTATACAAGTACACTAATTTCAGAACACTAATTTCAGAACTATATCAGAATATATATTGTATATACAAAAATATATATTGTATATACATTGACAACCCAAATACTTTTATTTTGTCCTTACTTAACCTAAATTTGTTTTAGCATTTAAAAAAATACTTTTAAGGTGTGGCAGCTTTTATTTTGCAATGGTCTTGCGCCACGATTAATTACATTAACATTATTGTTAATTATTGTGTATTTTAGTCATTATCAACACCTTTTAGCAAACACATCGACGTCCCACTGGGGTGAGTTTTCCTTGCCCTTATATGGGCTATGTACCGAGGATGTCGTTGTGGCTTGTGCAGCCCTTTGAGACACTTGTGATTTAGGACTATATAAATAAACATTGATTGATTGATTGATTATTAATCATCAAACAATATCAGTATTCTTAAATGAACTGTGTTGACAGTGATTAACATATTACAGTCATCCAAATTTTTTTTATTTCAAATAAGAACCTGTGTTCTTACCTTTTTACAAAGTCCTTGCAATCGACTGGTGACTTTTCCATGGTGTTCTCCACCTATGACCCTAAATCTGCCACGTTAGGCTTCAGTCCCTGCCATGACCCTGAACAATGTCTTAAGCAGTACAGTAAATATTTGCAACTGCACAGTATGTCCACTTGAACAACTGCAGTGTGAGTGTATGAGCCCGGAATGTGGTGAGTGCACTTTATAACCAGAGAAATAACATGTTGACCACTCTACTGAGCAGAAAGGTCTATTTTAATACTACAGCGAATTTGTAAAACAGAGCTAAATCCTAAATGGCACGAGGAGTGTAAAAAGTGTGCCGTTTATTTCGTCTTGCAAAGCGCATCATCCACAGCGTCACAAATGTTGACATAATGTTGCTGATATAATTTGTTAATATTCCAGTTGGAAATATGCATGTTTTGCATGTGGCCAGACTTAAGGGTCACTGCCCATTTAAACGTACGTCTAATGTCTTTCACAACTCTGTGTCTGCAGGTTGTTCATCCATGCCTTCTTGCTGGGCAGCTGGACTGTGTTGTTGGTGAAAGCTGTGCTGACTGGTGCCATCTCTCTATGCTCACTTTTTCTTTTTGTCACCCTGGTGCACAGTAACTAAATCCAATCCAATCTCTCTTTACCTTATCACTGTTTGTATTAACTGGTTCTACATCCAAACCACCGGCTGATAAACTAAAGGTAAAAGGTTTTTTACCCATAATTGTTGTTTTGTTGGACTTGAACTGGAAATGATTCTCAAAGTGACATCCACGGTGATCTTTTCTAAGACACAACTGGTTATGTGAAAAGGTGGATTTTGTATTATGATCATAAATTAAGTCAAAAAAGTAACATTTTCTTGATGTTATTTTATGTACATGGTTGGCTCAGTACAAAATTTTACCTTGATGTAATTAGGACACAAACTAAGTTCTAAGTTGAACCATTTCCTGATTATGTATGAGTGTCGACTGCAAAACAAATCCAAACCCACATGAACATGGCATTGTCGTTTCTGAAACCAGTAGTGGCTTAAATGTCTCTACACGGTGCAAATACTGTATGTGGTTAAAGGATTTAAAAACAATCTAACAAAAATACATGTTTTTATTGTCATTTGCCAGCCTCCCTCACCATATGCAGATCACACGCTTTGCATAGGGTCCCGTGATTCGTTGGGTCAATTAATGAATGACAGGTAGCTTCATTGTACTGCAAACGTCGCTGATAAGAAAGACATGCATCGATTTAGTCAAGTCTGAGTATAAAAATCCATCCATCCATCCATTTTCTACCGCGTGTCCCTTTTGGGGCCGAAGGGGGTGCTGGAGCCTATCTCAGCTGCATTCGTTTAACATAAATAAATAAAAAAATTGAAAAAGTGTTGTAATGAGGGTGGGGGACCTCCAAATAAGATTTTGCTTATTGCCAACAATTTAGCCAGGAGCGGCCGTTCTCCACAAGTCCGGAAAACGGAACAACCTTCCATATGCTTTCATGCTTCCATTTTATAAGTTAAGTAGATTCTAGAAGCTCCACCACCACTTAAGGTTTAAGCGACTGTATGTACAGTTGGGGTGTGCCATCTTAGGCACCTCACGATTCGATTCAGGGTGCTACAATTTGATTATTAAACAATTATTATGATTGATGATGCATCTTTTTTCCCATCCACAATTTTTTTAATGGTATTTTCCGTATATTTGTCAGCATTGATTAAAGTAAACAAATGTCAGACAGCACCATCTAACATATTTCCCACTAAAAAGCTTCTCTTTTTACATAATTTGGCTTTAAAAAAATAAGACCAAAATGCTCTGCTGTTTTCACAGATGTCAGTACTAGCAGGTTCAATGCAAAACAAAAATCATCCCACTTAATCAGAACTAATAAGGACTTTCAAACTAAATATTTTACCAAAAAAAATTAAATCTTCAATTTATTGTACATAGTTCTGCAGGTTTAATATTGTAGCGACATGTCGGTTATTATGTGTAGTCTGACTGTTTCTGTGGCCATGAATGTGTCAGTAGCTCAGCTCTGTGTTGGTTTGAGTGATAGAAGATGATTGAATGTTGAGAAAAAAGTTAGTTTTTGTTTTGTTTTGCAGTAGCCAGTTTTGCAATAAAGTGATTGTTGATCAACCTCCTCCTCGTCATCCTTAACAACACAGTAGACATTACACAATCTGTTCCTTAAAACTGTCTGGGTGTTCTGTTTGTGACTTCACTATCATAGAAAATAATTAATTTTATGAAAGTTTGCGAAAGTGCTATCTGTATCTATCGAATAATTAGTGTATCAGCACACCCATATCAAAGTCATCTTTATTGTCAATTTAACATGTTCTGGACATACAGGGAAAAAAAAAGTTTATGTCTGAACCACGGTGTGAGCTAACGGAAACAAATTAAAATTCAGATTTACAAAAATTACAGGACAATGTACAAAATGTGCATTTTACAATATGTGCATAAAAAAAACACTAGTGTGCAAGGATATTGTACTGTACCTCACAAAAGTGAATACACTCCTAACATTTTTGCAAATATTTTCATGGGACAACCCTAAAAAAATGACACTTTGATATAATATGAAGTAGTCAGTGTACAACTTGTGTAATATTGTAAACTTACTGTACCCCTCCAAAGTACCTCGACACACAGTTCTTAATGTTTAAACCACTGGAAACTTACAGTGCATCCGGAAAGTATTCACAGCACTTGTTCCGTATTTTGTCCTGTTACAGTCTTCTTCCAAAATGGAATAAATTATTTTTTGTCCTCAAAATTCTACATACAATACCCTGTAATTACAATGTGTTTTTTTTTGTGTGTGTGTTTTTTTTAATTTGCAAATTTATTCAAACTAAAAAATCACACGTACATAAGTATTCAGAGCCTTTGCTCAATACTTTGTTGATGCACCTTTGGCAGCAATTACAGCCTAAAGTCTTTTTGAATACGATACCACAAGCTTGGCACATCTATTTTTGGGCTGTTTCGCTCTTTGTAGCAAGCGTCACCCGATTGGATTGGATGGGAAGCGTTGGTTTTCATCCAGGATATATATACAGTGGGTACGGAAAGTATTCAGAACCCTTTAAATGTTTCACTCTTTGTTTTATTGCATGGTCATAAGCATTCAGACCCTTAGCTCAGTATTGAGTAGAGCCCCTCTTTGAGCTAGGACAGTCATGAGTCTTCTTGGGAAGGGTGCAATGAGTTTTTCACACCTGGATTTAGGGAATCCTCTGCCATCCTTCCTTGCAGATCCTCTCCAGTTCTGTCAAGTTGGATGGTGAACGTTTGTGGCCAGCATTTTTCAGGTCTCTCCATAGATGCTCAATTGGGTTTAGGTCAGTGCTCTGGCTGTGACATAAAAATACTCTCGGATTTGTTCTGAAGCCACTCCTTGATTATGTTAGCTGTGTGCTTAGGGTCATTGTCTTGATGGAAGGTGAACCTTCGGTCCAGTCTGAGGTCCTGAGCACTCTGTAAGAGGTTTTCTTCACGGATATCTCTATACTTGGCCGCATTCACCTTTTCTTCAATTGCAACCAGTGGTCATGTCCCTGCAGCTGAAAAACACCCCCATAGCATGATGCTGCCACCACCACGTTTTACTGTTGGGATTGTATTGGGCAGGTGATGAGCAGTGTCTGGTTTTCTCCAAACATACCAATTAGTTAAATCTTGGTCTAATCAGTCCAGAGAACCTTATTTCTCATATTCTGGGAATCCTTCATGTGGTTTTTGGCAAACTCGATGCAGTCTTGCATATGTCTTACACTGAGGAGAGGCTTCCGAGGGGCCACTCTGTCATAAAGCCCTGACTGGTGGCGGGCTGCAGTGATAGTTGACTTTGTGGAACTTTCTCCCATTTCCCTACTGCATCTCCACAGTGATCTTTGGGTTCTTCTTTACCTCTCTCTACAAGGCTATTCTCCCACAATCGCTCAGTTTAGCTGAACGGCCAGGTATTGGAAGAGTTGTAGTCCTCCCAAACTTCTTCCATTTAAGGATTATGGAAACCACCGTGCTCTTCGGAAAACGATTTTTCCAACCTTGGCCAGATCTCTGCCCTGCAACAATTATGTCTCTGATCTCCTTGGGCAGCTCCTTAGACCTATTTTTTCTCATTTGCTCTGACATGCACTGTGAGCTGTAAGGTCTTCTATAAACAGGTGTGTGTATTTCTTAATCAAGTTAATCAGTTTAATTAAACAAAGCTGGAGTCCAATGAGGGAACTTAACCATCTCAAGGAGGATCAGAATAAATGGACAACGTGTGTCACAGCAAAGACTCTTTTTTTTTTTTTTTTTTGTCCTGTCCAGCTTCTCAGGCAAATCATATAGTTGATGTAGATGCCCATGTCGGCTGTTCAGATTTACTTTACAAAAGAGAAGTGTAGGATACTTCTCTTGTTGCCTTATTTGTATTTGACTTTATTAAATGTATTTATATTATCATTTAGTGCAGCCGGGCCGGAGCAGGAGGGGATAGAAAGAGAAAAAAAAAGAAGACAGAGGGGGAAATTGTGGGGACAAGAGGGGGATTAGACAGAGAGACAAAAACAACAACAGCAAACAACAACAACAACAACAATAGAGCAACATCAGCAAATATGACATGTACAAATATGATGGTAAAAGTAATAGCAAATAAGCAGTTAGCGAAAAATAAAAAATAATACAGAAATGACAATGAGCATTATTACACTACAAATGGATCAATACAAATACCAATAGAAATAGCGCTATTGATAATGAACAATACCAATAATTTACCTTTATTATCAACAATACAGTTGTTTAAATGCAACAATACATATACGTAATGATAACTTGAGATACGAAAGAATGCAGAAAAATGGAGGGGGAGAAAGAGAAGCAACCTACATTAACCTTGTAGATTGTTATAGTCACAATAGGTTAAGCTTTGTCAGTGTGCCATGTGTTACACCCAGTTTACCCTAGGGCAACAACGTTAATATATGTTTGATGAAACGTGATTATGTGCATGAGTGTAAGTATGCATATGTACTTGTATATGTACAGAATGTGTATATGTGTTTGTACAATGAATGTATATGTACAGAATGTGTATATGTGTTTGTACAGTGAATGTATATGTACAGTATGTGTATGTGTATGTTTGTATATTGAATGTGCGTGTGGATGTACGAACATTAGGTAGGTAAATATGTACTGTATTTGTGTATGTATGTGGGAGCGTAGGTACCTATGTACGTATGTGAGCATATGTGAATTTGCATGTACAATACATTCGACTCCCAGAGTGCGTGGGAGCCAGAGCACGGCCCCATCACCCCCGAGAGCCCAACCCACAAACAGGAGGCGTGGTGCCCAGGGAACCAGGGACCACCGCCCCCACGCAGCCAAGCCGGCCAGCGACAGGAACCCCAGAGCCCGACCCACCGTACCGCCCACAAGGGCCAGCAGCAGGCCGCAGACAGACGCACCCGGCAGAGGACAGGGCACGAGAAAAGCAGGGGACAGCCAGACCCCAAGCCAGCGAGAGACCACACCCCACACGGGCAGAAAGGCGAGACGCACCGCCCGAGGGACCCAGAGACTCCCCGCAACCGGACGGGAAGACCGCCCCCGCCCCACCGGCAACCGGGCCCCCACGAGCCCACCCCCCACCCCCGGAGAGCGCGGCGAGGCCAGCCCCCGGCCACCCCACCCAAACCGGCCGCCGCAGGACCACCCAGGCACAGGGCCACGGGAACCACCCACCCCACCCGCAGGGACCCCAACGATGGAGATGGAACAACCAGCAACCGCCCCGCCGAGCCCCCCCCCTGAGGGAGGGGAAAATTAAAAAATAATATTAATAAAATATATTAAATAAATAAATAAATAAATTAATTAATTAATTAATTAATTAAAAAAAAAAAGAATTAAAAGAAGATCACAGACATGCTGACAAACAAGGTCACTACCCCAGCAACTGGCCGACTCGCAGCACCTCGGAATACCTTGCAGCACCAAGCTACCACAATAGACGCAGGGACTAGGCCCAACAGGCCCCAACCAAGACGGGCACCCGGAAGGGATGGACAGCGGGACCCAGGAGCTCCAGACACGCAGTTCGGATGCAGTAGCCTGAGGCGTCGACCCCCGTCTGACAGGCAGGCCCAGAGCGCACCCCCAGAAATATACATACATACATACATATATACATACACATACACACATACACGTATACATACCCACACATACATATATATACATACACATACACACATACACGTATACATACCCACACATACACATATATACATATACATACACATATGTACACATATACATACACATATGTACACATACACATATATAAACATACATACATACACACACATATACATACATATACACAGTTCGTCAGCCCCGACAGCCATCACGCCACCAGTCACAACATCAGCCACACCCCTGCACCAGACCCAGCAGCCACGGGCGCCCACACCACAAACAAACGGCAGCAGAAACAGCAGCCGCAATAACCCCAGACAGCCAGCACCAGCCAATCAAATCAAAGCGATCAAAAAAAAACTGCGACCAGCAACCACACGCCACCAGGGCCACGGAGACCAGCCGGCGCCAGCCCGCCGGTCAGCCCGAACGCCAACACGCAAACAAGAGACACCAACAACCCCCCCAACCAAAAGGCCCCCCCACCCCAACCCAAACCCGCACAAACACACCACCGCCCAAACAACCGAGACACAGCATCCAGACCAGACACGGGGGCTGCGCCGCCACCACACCAAGTCACCAACAGAGACCCCACAGCGCAAGGTCGGGCCACACGGGCACGGACCCCATCCAACAGGAAGTGAGACCCGCGCGACGCCACACACAAATAAATAATAAGATTAAAAAAATAAAAAATTAAAAAATAAAATAAAATTAAAAATAAAATTTAAAAAATAAAATAAAATAAAAATAAGTAAATAATAAAAATAAAAATAATAAATAAATAATAAAAGTATTCAGCAAAGACTCTGAATACTTATGACCATGTGATTTATAAAAATAAATAAATAAATAAATTGAAAAAAAAGGCAAAAAATTATACTTTTCTTTTTTTTCTGTCAAGATGGGGTACGTTAATGAGGAATACAATGAACTTCTTTTTTCTTTTTACTGATTTGTAGGTCATTTGTGATGAAATTTTTTTTTTTTTTTTAAATGCAGGTATATCCTTTCTCCTTCTAAACATGACCAAAAGGCTGCACAAGGCTGTGACTTGTTTTTTCTGTTTTGTTTAGGAAACGTTGGACCAGCAGCGAAACAGCAGCACTATTCTGGGTAATTATGTGATCTGGTGATCGCACAAACGTTTTATTTTTATTTTTATTTTTTTACCTGTCTGTCTGATGCTGCGTGTCAGAGGAGACCAACAGTATGCTGCAGCCTTTTGTGCAACATTAGGAGGAGGGGTCGGGATGGTGAGTGTCATTCAGCAGTTTAGGGAAGAATTCTCACAGGAACTCATACAAATTCCCTGTTAGATATCAAAAAACCTTTTAGGGGAATTGAAAATTTGAGTATTTTTGTATTCATAAATTAATGAAGAAAACACACTGTCCAGGTGATGGACTGGCAAAGCGGGACCCTCAACAGGAAGAGGAAAAAGCTTCTAACATCCACCATCATTATGGAGGAGTCGAAGACTTTTGCAGAGACAACCGTTGAAGTTTGAACTCCATGTCCAAGAGCGATAAGGCAATGCTAGAAAACAAGGCTAACCACACAACATATTTGGCACAATTTGTACGTTTTCATTGAGGAGTTTATTCATTTTAACACCTAGACTCTAGAAGTTATTTCATTTGTCTCCCATCTTAGCCCATGCCTCAGGGGGCCCAGAAAGCTCTCATTCTGAACAGGCCTGAATGGACTGCGCTGTTCGCTAATGTGCACATTTCTTCATCGACACACTGTTGCTTCTGTGTGCAAGAATAACGGATGCTGAGAAACACTAATAATGGCGCCGACGTTGCACATTCCACCGAGAATTGGACACATGTGACTCTGAAGAAGAGAGAATAAAATGTGGTAGTTTTACCTAATAGTGCGGCTAAAAGCAGCGGGTATGGAAGTGCTTGCAGCCCTGTCAACTAAATTAGCGAATCGTGAAGAATTTATTTATAATAATAGCAGGGACTCGTTAAGAGAACAAGGCGTGACATGTGGACTGTCAATCCTCCTGCAGAGTTTCAGCCAGCATGTCCTGGACCAAGTACCTTCAATACCGTGCCCTGCCCCTGCCTCCTGGAGCCCACACGGAACAGAGCTTGGAATATGCCCAGAACTTCTCTGTGGAGGATACAGATGTGTTTGCTGTGACTTATCCCAAATCAGGTACACTTTGTTTTCTTTTGACTTGGTGCCCTGTGAATAATGTCCTGAGTGTGGGACGCTAAACTAGCCAGGATATAACGCTGCACTGCATGATGTTTATGTTGTAGTAACTGTATGTAAGGATGGACAGATGAAGGCACACTTACATTTATTGAGTGCACCAATCAAATATGTATTTTTTTTTTCCAAAGAAAAGAAGCAAGTGACACACGGACAACTTTTGTTTGGTTTTGTTAGTTCAGAAAGTTTGGTATAACATGCCGAATGTAAAAATGAAATCACTTTTCTTGCTGATATATACGGAATGTTTAGCTCACATTTATAATACCTATATTATAAAGTCTACTTGCGTCCAGGGAGTTATTTCGTGCATTTGTGAACATTAACTCAAACAAAAAATTGTTTTAATAAAAAAATATTGACTTTATTATTCAAGATCAAGATCAAGATAACTACCCTTAATTTCGACCCCATAAATCTAATCCTCCTCTTACGTGTCATGCACTGACTGTGACAAAGTTGCTCTTATATCGTCCTTTTTTTAGACTCTTATTAATCTATTTGTTAATTTCCTGTGAATATACAGTCATGGTCAAACGTTTACATACACTTGTGAAGGACATAATGTCATGGCTGTCTTGAGTTTCCAATCATTTCTACAACTCTTATTTTTTTGTGATAGAGTGATTGGAGCACATACTTGTTGGTCACAAAAAACATTCATGAAGTTTGGTTCTTTTATGAATTTATTATGGGTCTACTGAAAATGTGACCAAATCTGCTGGGTCAAAAGTATACATACAGCAATGTTAATATTTGGTTACATGTCCCTTGGCAAGTTTCACTGCAATAAGGCACTTTTGGTAGCCATCCACAAGCTTCTGACAAGCTTCTGGTTGAATTTTTGACCACTCCTCTTCAAAAGAATTGGTGCAGTTCAGCTAAATTTGTTTGACATCACATGGACAAAGATGAGACCTTCTGGAGGAAAGTTCTGTGGTCAGATGAAACAAAAATTCAGATGTTTGGCCACAATACCCAGCAATATGTTTGGTGGAGAAAAGGTGAGGCCTTTAATCCCAGGAACACCATACCTACCGTCAAGCATTGTGGTGGTAGTATTATGCTCTGGGCGTGTTTTGCTGCCAATGGAACTTGTGCTTTACAGAGAGTAAATGGGACAATGAAAAAGGAAGATCCATCCATCCATTTTCTCCCGCTTGTCCCGTTCGGGGTCGCGGGGGTGCTGGAGCCTATCTCAGCTACATTCGGGCGGAAGGCGGGGTACACCCTGGACAAGTCGTCACCTCATCGCAGGGCCAACACAGATAGACAGACAACATTTACACTCACATTCACACACTAGGGCCAATTTAGTGTTGCCAATTACTTCCAAATTCTTCAGGACAACCTAAAATCCTCAGCCCGGAGGTTGGGTCTTGGGCACAGTTGGGTGTTCCAACAGGACAATGACCCCAAACACACGTCAAAAGTGGTAAAGGAATGGCTAAATCAGGCTAGAATTAAGGTTTTAAAATGGCCTTCCAAAAGTCCTGACTTGTGGACAATGCTGAAGAAATAATTTTATCTAACAAACTGTTCTTAGGGTAATTTATATTTGCTTTTTAAATGTGTATTTTTATTTCTGTTTTAAATGTTATTTTTTAGTCTGTCCTTTGCCTCTATTTCTTTGTGGTGTACAGCCCTTTGTTTTTCAACTGTGCTTGTTTTTGAAGGGCTTTATAAATAAAGTTGATATGCAATGGTATGGAAACAAGTCCATGTCAGAAAACCAACAAATTTAGCTGAGCTGCACCAATTTTGTCAAGAGGAGTGGTCAAAAATTCAACCAGAAGCTTGTGGATGGCTACCAAAAGTGCCTTATTGCAGTGAAACTTGCCAAGGGACATGCAACCAAATATTAACATTGCTGTATGTATACTTTTGACCCAGCAGATTTGGTCACATTTTCAGTAGACCCATAATAAATTCATAAAAGAACCAAACTTCATGAATGTTTTTTGTGACCAACAAGTATGTGCTCCAGTCACTCCATCACAAATAATAAGAGCTGTAGAAATTCTTGGAAGCTGTTACCGCTCTGCGTGTAACCAATCAGATGGTTCTGTGGGTGGGACAATGCTGGGTGCTACAGAGACGTACTGACAGAGGCAGAACTAAGCGGAGCAGCTTGTTAAGACTTTAGTTTAGGCAGTGGCTCTTTATTGTTAAGGCGGCCGCCTTAACAACAAAGCGCTGCAGGAAACCCTGATATATACTGTACCTGTGTATATATAAAATCTTTTTGGAGCCCCTGCCTCGAAAGAAAAAAATGTTTGCCTTGGTGCCCTTCTAACTTGCCCTGGTGCCCTAAAACAGTGGTTCTCAAATGGGGGTATGCGTACCCCTGGGGGTACTTGAAGGTATGCCAAGGGGTACGTGAGATTTTTTTTTAAATATTCTAAAAATAGTAACAATTCAAAAATCCTTTATAAATATATTTATTGAATAATACCTCAACAAAATATGAATGTAAGTTCATAAACTCAGTGAAGCACAAGCTCAGGTTTCTCACTAAAATGTCTGTCAAAAAGAACTGTGAAAAGAAATGCAACAATGCAATATTCAGTGTTGACAGCTCGATTTTTTGTGGACATGTTCCATAAATATTGTTGTTAAAGATTTATTTTTTTGTGAAGAAATGTTTAGAATTAAGTTCATGAATCCAGATGGATCTCTATTACCATCCCCAAAGAAGGCACTTTAAGTTGATGATTACGTCTATGTGTAGAAATCTTTATTTATAGTTGAATCACTTGTTTATTTTTCAACAAGTTTTTAGTTATTTTTATATCTTTTTTTCCAAATAGTTCAAGAAAGACCACAACAATTGAGCAATATTTTGCACTGTTATACAATTTAATAAATCAGAAACTGATGACATAGTGCTGTATTTTACTTTTTTATCTCTTTTTTTCAACCAAAAATGCTTTGCTCTGATTCGGGGGTACTTGAATTAAAAAAATGTTCACAGGGGGTACATCACTGAAAAAAGGTTGAGAACCACTGCCCTAAAATATGAGTCCTCCTTTTAGGCAACACTTGCCTTGACCTTAAAAAGTAAAAATTTGAGAACAGTAATTTCAGAACTATATAAAAATTTATATTGTATATACAAAAATATATATTGTATATACATTGACAACCCAAAAACTTTTCTTTTGTCCTTACTTAACCGAGTACCAACTCAGTTCAAGGGTCATTGTAGCGCCTACGGAACTCAGATGCACGTTTTTCAAAACAAAGCAGAGAAACCTTTTCATATTTGGGATGTTTTTCAGACTAATTATGGACAGAAAAAAAGTTTATATATTATTTATCCAATCATAAAATATATAACTTAATTTTGTTTTAAAGGGAAACATTTTTTTTTAAGGTGTGGCAGTTTTTATTTTGCGATGGTGTTGCACCACGATTATCCAGCACCCCCTGCGATCCTGTAAGGGACAAACAGTAGAAAATGGATGGATGGATATTGTTAACTATTATGAATTTTAGTCATTATCAACACCTTTAGCAAACACCTAAAATGATTATTAATTATCAAAAGAGAAGTCAACAGGTGTCGTCAATCATAATCACTCACATGAAGTTAAGAGGCCATGCCATGAAGCTAATTTGATTTGATTGTCACTTTTTCTAAGTATGTTGCTGTATGTATACTTTTGACCCAGCAAATTTGGTCACATTTTCAGTAGACCCATAATAAATTCATAACAGAACCAAACTTCATGAATGTTTTTGTGACCAACAAGTATGTGCTACAATCACTCTATCACAAAAAAATAAGAGTTGTAGAAATTATTGGAAACTCAAGACAGCCATGACATTATGTCCTTCACAAGTGTATGTAAACTTTTGACCACGACTGTATGTTTACTTTCTGCTCTGACAAGGTTCCATCTACACTTCTTAAACTTTACTTAATACTTTACTCATTATATTTGTTGGTCTTTTCAAGCTAGATTATCTTAGCTATTAGCATACCTGCTCATGGCTTTCTCTCGGTGTGTAACATGTTTGGCCTCGTCCTCCAGCAATAGTATGACTTAATAATGATGCTTAAAGGGGACCTATAATGCAAAACCAACTTTTCTAACCTATTGGTACCTGCTTTTGTGTATTTGGGTTCTGCATAAGTCCTGGAAATTTAAAATCAAACCATGGAGGCATTGCAGAGATATTTTTATTAAACACTCTTGCCTTTCTTCACGCTTCCTCTAAACGGTCCGTGCGGAATTTGTCAGTCGTGTGACCTTTTTCTGACCTATGACGCGTGCGGATATCTCTATATATATGTCATGTACTGTGGTCATGTTTTGTTTAGTTATGTTCTGTTGGTTTAAGACTCTTTTAGTTCCTGTTTACGCTCCATTGTTTGGTCACCATGGCAACTCATAGTTTTCACCTGTCTCATTTGTTTGAATCACACCTGTCTCTAATCAAGACTTTATTGTTTAAGCCTGTAGTTGCCACGTAGTCGGCCTGGCGACGTTGCTCGTTTCATACTCTGTTCATGCTCGTTTCATGCCTTAGATTCCTGCTCTGCCAAGTACGGTAAGTTTTTGTTTATTAATGCCACAGTTAGTGACTTTTGTTTCATGTCCATAGTTTTTGTTTCCCACGCTAAGTTTGTGCCTCCGCTGTGAGCGCTTTTTGTTTGTACCCCTTTTTTGTATAGATAAATTAAATCATGTATTTACCTTCAAGCCATGACTGGTCTGGTCCGATTACCATCCATCCATCCATCCATTTTCTACCGCTTATTCCCTTCGGGGTCGCGGGGGGTGCTGGAGCCTATCTCAGCTACAATCGGGCGGGAGGTGGGGTACACCCTAGACAAGTCGCCACCTCATCGCAGCGATTGCATTCCGGGAACACAATCCACGCAATAAACTGCATCATAGTCCATGTCGTGACAATATATGGTAAAGGCTTACCCAACAGTGTTTGTGTGAATCCACCATATTATTTTGAGCATTTGTAGTCCAAACGAGGTACAACACAAAGACCAAAAAGGTCCTGTTATCGGTTGCTTTAAAAAGCAACACACTACACAGACGATCAGCCTCATCTGAAGTGAAAAGTGCCGTACTTTTAAATTTTATGATTTGTTGAAATGCACCGTCAACTCGGAAAAAGTCTCTTGTTGTGTGTGTGCTAAGAAAAATCCTGCTTCCCACAAACTTTCACAAAAACATAGATTTTAATTTTAGTGGTGGGCTTGGTGACTTCTATCTATAGAAATGGAGGAGAGAATCAAATGATAAGTAATAACACTAGGTCAGAAATGTCTGAATTAGTGATGTCCCGATACCAATATTTTGGTACCGGTACCAAAACTATTTCGATACATTTCAGTACTTTTCGGTACTTTTCTAAATAAAGGGGACCGCAAAAAATTGCATCATTGGCTTTATTTTAACAAAAAAATCTTACAGTACATTAAACATATGTGTCTTATTGCAAGTTTGTCCTTAAATAAAATAGTGAACATACAAGACAACTTGTCTTTTAGTAGTAAGTAAACAAACAAAGGCTGCTGCTGACGTATGCAGTAATATATTGTGTCATTTTCCATTCTATTATTTTGTCAAAATGATTAAGGACAAGTGGTAGAAATCAAATTATTAATCTACTTGTTCATGTACTGTTAATATCTGCTTCCTTTCTATTTTAACATGTTCTACCTACACTTCTGTTAAAATGTTATAATAATGTATTCTTCTGTTGTTTGATACTTTACATTAGTTTTGGATGATACCACAAATTTGGGTATCAATCTGATACCAAGTAGTTACAGGATCATACATTGGTCATATTCAAAGTCCTCATGTGTCCAGGGACATATTTCCTGAGTTTAGTACCATATATGATTCATTAGTATCGCGGTACTATACTAATACCGGTATACCGTACAACCCTAGTGTGAATGATACGTTAGCATTGTTAGCTCGAGTTGTTGTGTAGCTAGCCTAGCTTTCTACTGTAGGAGCAGCGCCACTGTCCTGCTGCAAAATGATGGATCATTTTCCAGAAAACTACTTTTAATTGGATCAGTGCCCTCTGTGTTTGGCAATGGACCAGTTAGTAATATACTCTATTACCTTTGCGATGTTACTCGTATCGTGGTTTACTTAACTGTAGCCTCTATTGTTTACTAGTGTTCAAAGCAGCAGCAAATACACCACCCGCCTCACCCGAAAAGCGTTCACAACCGTGGGTGATCCAAGCCACCCTACAAAACAAAAACAGTTCAGCCTCCTGCCCTCTGGAAAAAGGTTCAGTAGCCTCCGCTCCTGCACCACTAGACTCAATAACAGCTTTGTCCACCAGGCTGTTAGGCTGCTGAACTCTCTCCCCTCTCCACCCTCAGTCCGAGCCACCAGGGCGTCAGGAAGATAAAAATCGACCTTTAGACATCCTGAAACTCTGAAAAGACTTTGCAAATTTCACTTATGGACCCGCTGCTATCAACGTTTTTTTTGCACTAAAAACGTATTATATTCACACATCCTTGGCTAAGTTTCACCACTTTTTCACAGTAATCGGCTGAAACATCAAATTGTTTACATCTGTATCATATGTATCTTCTTCAAGACCTGTAAGAGTATTATGCCACCATCTGCAGTTTTATTATTATTGTTATTATCATTGTATTGTTCTGTTGTTACTATAGTAGTTAGATACATTACATTTATGTTGTGTCACTTTACTATTTGTGTCTTGTCTTTTTCTTGTCTAGTCTACGCACGGGGTAGTGAGAAACGCAATGTCGATTCCTTCTATGTCTTGTACATGTGAAGAATTGACACTAAAGCTGACTTTGACTTTTGACAGTGAATGTATTAACAGGATATAGAATAGGAAAAGCATTTTACTGTCAATATACACATTGATACACTATATTGCTAAAAGTATTTGGCTTCCTGCCTTGACTCACATATGAAGTTGAAGTGCAATCCCATTCCTAACCCATAGAGTTCAATATGAAGTCGGTCCACCTTTTGCAGCTATTACAGCTTCAGCTCTTCTGGGAAGGCTGTCCACAAGGTTGCGGAGTGTGTTTATAGGAATTTTCCACCATTCTTCCAAAAGCGCATTGGTGAGGTCACACACTGATGTTGGTCAAGAAGGCCTGGCTCTCAGTCTCCGTTCTAATTCATCCCAAAGGTGTTCTATCGGGTTCAGGTCAGGACTCTGTGCAGGCCAGTCAAGTTCACCCACACCAGACTCTGTCATCCATGTCTTTATGGACCTTGCTTTGTGCACTGGTGCACAGTCATGTTGGAAGAGGAAGGGGCCCGCTCCAAACTGTTCCCACAAGGTTGGGAGCATGGAATTGTCCAAAATGTTTTGGTATCCTGGAGCATTCAAAGTTCCTTTCACTGGAAGTAAGAGGCCAAGCCCAACATCCGCTGACCTCTCTGTCAGTTTACTTGGCTTACCACTTCGTCGCTGAGTTGCTGTTGTTCCCAAACTCTTCCATTTTCTTATAATAAAGCCAACAGTTGACTTAGGAATATTTCGGAGCGAGGAAATTTCACGACTAAATTTGTTGCACAGGTGGCATCCTATGACAGTTCCACGCTGAAAATCACTGAGCTCCTGAGAGCTGCCCATTCTTTCACAAATGTTTGTAGAAACAGTCTCCATGCCTAAGTGCTTGATTTTATACACCTGTGGCCGGGCCAAGTGATTAGGACACCTGATTCTGATCATTTGGATGGGTGGCCAAATACTTTTGGCAAAATAGTGTATGTCTATGATTTAGCATTTGGAGAGAAACAGACTTTGTAGAAGTTTAACCTTTGTTTATAGTTACATACCTGTATAGTTACATACCTGCAGCTTGGGTGGCTTCTGCTTCAATCCTGTTTGTCTGCATATAGTCTCCTTATCTCGCTGACAACAAACCACGGTGAGCCGCTGATCCCGGGATGTTGTGTTGTGATGTCATCAATGTCCAAAGTGCACAATAAAAACAAGAAAGCTTAAAAACTACAAAACATTTCTGCCGGTCGGAGGCGAATGCTCACCGAGCGTAAGGGGTCGTGGTGAGGAGAGGTTAATTTGCATCTAACAACTCCGCGTCTCAAAACGGCCTGTTTTCAAAGAAAGCAAAAAATATGGCTTACAAACAGGTTTGTAAAACAAAATGTATGCAAATTTTTCACCAAAAAACATTATTACATCTAGACCAGTGTTTTTCAACCTTTTTTGAGCCAAGGCATATGTATTTTTTTTAAAGAAAATACGGAGGCACACCATTAGCAGAAAAGGTTAAAAAATTAAACTCCACCACGTTGCCGTGCCTTATTTTGAGTTTGTTGTTGTTTTCCTGTGTGTAGTGCTTTAGTTCCTGTCTTGCGCTGTTATTTTGGTGACTCTTCCTTCCTGTTTTGTTGGTGTTTTCCTGTAGCAGCTTCACGCCTTCCTTTGAGTGGTATTGCCTGACCTGCTTGTGTTAGCAATCGAGACTATTTAAGTTGTGCGTACGCTATCCTTCTTTGTGGGGACATTGTTGATTGTCATGTCATGTACGGATGTACTTTGTAGACGCCATCTCTGCTCCACAGGCTGTAAGTCTTTGCTGTCGTCCAGCATTCTGTTTTTGTTTACCTTGTCGCAAGTTCAGTTTTACTTTCGTTTTACATAGCCATCCCTAAGCTTCAGTGCCTTTTCCTTTCCCTTTTGTTCATTTTTGGTTTAATCAAAACATACCATTTTACCTGCACTTACCTCCCACTGTGCTCTGCATATTGGGATCACGACAAACCATCCTCGACGCATTCCGACTTCTACAAAGCAATGAACTACCTGCTACCTACTGATATGGAGTATTACATGGTAACCCTGCTAAGCTCTTTACAGCACAGACACGAGACAACGGCACATTATTTGTAGATTACAATTATTGATTTGCAAAAAATAATTTTTGGACCAATTAGGTGAAGTTGCAAAATGTCCCACGGCACACCAGACAATACACTAGTGTGCCGCGGCACAGTGGTTGAAAAACACTGATCTAGACCAAAATGAACTGTTTTAATGGTAGAAAAAAAAAATCATAATATGACCCCTTTTAAGATACTAAAAAATGCAGTTTATTTGCCGTAATGGAGGTAAGTATTATTAGCTTAGGGGAGTGGCTTCACATTGTGTATAGATACACATAATGAGCTGATAGCTGGTTGTCAGCAAGAGAGGATCGGCGTTTGTGATCGGCATTAAAATACTTTATTTGGCGAAGGCCAACCACACACTTTTTAACAAAAAACATCTTATATCGATCAGTGGCCGATCGAGCGACGCGTCCCTAGTTAACTAAATATTAATGCAAAATCCAATTGTTACATTTTAAATATAGTTGTTGAATTTAATTTTAATTATAAATGTTAAATGTAAATGTGTGTAAAGCTACATATTTATAAAATATGCAACTAATCACGCAACGTCACACCCACATCTCTGACTGCTCGCGGTGCGGCACCATTTAGATTTAATGTTTATATTTAACATTTTCATTGAATAATTATATTCAACATTAGATTGAACATTTAGATTTTACATTTTATGCAACATATAGATTTAACATTTAGACTTAGACTTAGACAAACTTTATTGATCCACAAGGGAAATTGTTCTACACAGTAGCTCAGTTACAAAGGATGGAAAGGATAATGCAGGTATAAAGTAGACTAAAAATGTACCATAGTAGCAATATAAAATATAACATACATGTAATATTTACATATTATATATATACAGTATATAATATATACTGATATATTATATTATATTTTTATATAATATATACAATATATAACAAATCCCAATTACCATGTACAATATTACCGTATATGTAACAGCTACAAAAAAAAAAAAGGGCAGCATAAAAGAGAGTAGATCTAGCAGGAAATATACATTATGATCAAAAAGAGATAGCTATCATAGAATAAAGAGGTAGCTAACATAGAACATTGAGTTAACTGTATATTTAACATTTATAGGAAAAAAAATGAAATAAGTCATCATTTATAGCCCCTTGTTCGGTACTTAATACACTCAGGGTATGCAATGTAATGTTTTATGTTCATGTCTAACCAAATGATGATCAACCAATATCATCATAATGTAGTTGTTTGCAAGGCTGACATATTTGTTCAGTCAATTAAGTAATTACCGTATTTTTCGGAGTATAAGTCGCACCGGCCGAAAATGCATAATAAAAAAGGAAAAAAACATATATAAGTCGCACTGGAGTATAAGTCGCATTTTTTGGGGAAATTTATTTGATAAAACCCAACACCAAGAATAGACATTTGAAAGGCAATTTAAAATAAATAAAGAATAGTAAACAACAGGCTGAATAAGTGTACGTTATATGACGCATAAATAACCAACTGAGAACGTGCCTGGTATGTTAACAAAACATATTATGGTAAGAGTCATTCAAATAACTATAACATATAGAACATGCTATACATTTACCAAACAATCTGTCACTCCTAATCGCTAAATCCCATGAAATCTTATACGTCTAGTCTCTTACGTGAATGAGCTAAATAATATTATTTGATATTTTACGGTAATGTGTTAATAATTTCACACATAAGTCGCTCCTGAGTATAAGTCGCACCCCCGGCCAAACTATGAAAAAAACTGCGACCGAAAAATACGGTAGTGAATGTGGGTTGTGCAGAAATAAACATAATTCTTGTCGGTGCCGTTATTATGCCATCTAACTTTATAATTTGCTTTCCTCTGCAGGTACAATCTGGATGCAAGAGATCCTCCCGCTGGTGCTGAATGAGGGGGACCTGACACCCATCCTAACCGTCCCCAACTGGGACAGAGTTCCCTGGCTGGAGGAGAAGAGGTTACAAGAAGTGGTGGATCAGTTGCCCTCCCCAAGAGGGCTGGTCACACATTTTCCTTACCAGTTCATGCCACCTTCCTTCAAAACTTCCAGTGCCAAGGTGAATTCAAATCCCAACGCCATCGGTTTTTGTCACGTGGTCCTGCTTTGCACTTACTTATCCCTCCTTCAGGTGATCTACGTCATGAGGAACCCCAAGGATATCATTGTGTCGTCATATTACTTCCATCAGATGGCGACTTTCCTTGAGGACCCTGGAACTTTGGACGAGTTTATTGACAAATTCCTGCAAGGCAGAGGTCAACAACCCTTATATATACAGTTTTTATAATAATAGAGAGTATTATTTGTGTGTATGTGGAGATGTTTTGTCACGTTTCGACTCAAAATGACTTTCTGCTTCTGCAGTGTTGTTTGGCAAATGGACGAATCACTTGAAGAGCTGGAAGCGTGCAGAGTTAGGAGACCGAATCCTTTTTATTACATATGAGGAAATGATTCAGGTAAAATATAGTTATGTTTTATATGTTGGTCAAATTACAAAACATTAACATTTGTGAAAAAAGTACTTTTAAGATAATAATAAATGCATCCTCATTTGTTGCAGGATCTTCCTTCAGTTCTACGTAGGATTTCCGATTTCTTGGGAAAGAACCTGAGTGACGAAGTCATTCGGAAAATAGCAGATAATTGTTCCTTCAAGTCCATGCAGGCCAATGCAATGTCTAACTTGAGTTTGATCCCCAAGGACTACATGGACACTGAAAAATCTCCATTCTTTAGGAAAGGTGAGATGCTAATTTATTATTTTGTAAAAGGAATAAGAAACTTCGGTAACACTTTGCCCGGGAGGGTTGGCAAGTATGAGAATTAGCGGTGAATGCGGTGTTACCGCGGCACCGCCGCTGTATATAATCAGCGGGCCAGCTCTAGTGTTAATTTGATATCGCCTCAAGGGCCAAGTGAAATTACACGGCGGGCCAAATTTGACACCCATGTACTGGACGATATTTGCAAATGAGACTCAGAAGTGTAAGAAAACAAAATACAACAACTTGATAGCAGTTATTATCCGCTTACTCTTGAATATTTGTTTTTAGGTTTTATTATTTAAAAATGAGCATTTATTACCGCATAAAAATTGTTACTGTTGGGTACCAGGAATCGGTATGCGCTCAAATGTAGAAGTTACTGCACACATTCCTACAGTGTTTACATATTAACTTTAGGATTGGTGGCTCACTGCCCTGCCTTTAGACTTGCATTTTCTTTCTGGTTTAAAAGTTAAAGTTAAAGTACCACTGATAGTCACACACACACTAGGTGTGGTGAAATTACCCTCTGGTGAGGAGAGCAGTGAGCAGCAGCGGTGGCTGCGCTCGGGAATCATTTTAGTGATTTAACCCCCAATTCCAACCCTTGATGCTGAACTCAGGACCTACCGATACTTACAATAGTTGTTGTTTTCTGTGTATAAGGTGTTGCCGGGGACTGGAAAAAACATTTTAGTGCAGAACAAGTGGCCCGCATCTCCTCCACCATTTACAAGGAGCTGGAGGGAGAGAACTTCACTTTGCCCTGGACCCTGGACGGAGCAGCAGACAAGGGAATATAAGATAAAATGTCAGCGCTGGAAATTTAGTAGGCCAACAATCTTCACTATTAGGATATTACAATACTTGTCTTTTTTGCACTTTTATTGAGTTATGGTCATATTTGTGCTCTTCCTTCTTATGTTCACCTGCGTATCGAGTCTTTTTGTCACGGTTTTAGAGCTCCTGCCATTTTCTTTGCATTCCTCCTGCCATGTGTTTTCACTGGTTTTTGCTCTTCTGTGATTTATAGTTTATTACCTACTAATTACTACCGCGGTTGTGACAACTACAGTACTTTCTTTCTTTCTTTAGTTTACTTTGAACATGAACACACTTACAGCATAATACATCACACAATTTCATATAATTTCTCTATATATCATGTCCGGAAAGGAGTAGGAAGAAGCAAAGCTAGTTTAATCCTACACCTTTCCAACTTCAGAGTGTTTACAAATATATACGTTCATTTACTGACTTCTTTTTATAGCACAATGACATCCTTTGAATTATTAAAACAGAATTTTTAATTAAGTCAGTCATGATAAACATACTGAGATTAAGAATATCCCATTTTCAATAAGGTCGAAGGTAGAGTTGTCCGATAATATCGGGCTGCCGATATTATCGGCCGATAAATGCTTTAAAATGTAATATCGGAAATTATCGGTATCGGTTTCAAAATGATCGGTATCTGTTTTAAAAAGTCAAATGTATGACTTTTTAAAACGCCGCTGTGTACACGGACGTAGGGAGAAGTACAGAGCGCCAATAAACCTTAAAGGCACTGCCTTTGCGTGCCGGCCCAATCACATAAAACCTACGGCTTTTCATACAAACAATCGAATGCAATGCATACTTGGTCAACAGCCATACAGGTCACACTGAGGGTGGCCGTATAAACAACTTTAACACTGTTACAAATATGCGCCACACTGTGAACCCACACCAAACAAGAATGACAAACACATTTCGGGAGAACATCCGCACCGTAACACAACATAAACACAACAGAACAAATACCCAGAACCCCTTGCAGCACTAACTCTTCCGGGACGCTACCCCCTACCCCCGCACCCCGTAACCCCGCCCACCTCAACCTCCTCATGCTCTCTCAGGGAGAGCATGTCCCAAATTCCAAGCTGCTGTTTTGAGGCATGTTCAAAAAAATAATGCACTTTGTGACTTCAATAATAAATATGTCAGTGCCATGTTGGCATTTTTTTCCATAACTTGAGTTGATTTATTTTGGAAAACCTTGTTACATTGTTTAATGCATCCAGCGGGGCATCACAACAAAATTAGGCATAATAATGTGTTAATTCCACGACTATACATATCGGTATCGGTTGATATCGGAATCGGTAATTAAGAGTTGGACAATATCGGATATCGGCAAAAAAGCCATTATCGGACATCTCTGGTCGAAGGTGTTTCTCTTAATTCTTCTTCTTTGTACTTTGCAAGCACTATTAATTTGAACAACCTCTTAAACTGGATCATATCAGTACATTGTTTAACTTCTTTACTTAATCCATTCCATAATTTAATTCCACATACAGATATGCTAAAGGTTTTTAGTGTTGTACGTGCATACAATTGTTTTAAATATGTTTTTCCTCTAAGGTTATATTTCTCCTCTTTAGTTGAGAAGAATGGTTGTACTTTTTTGGGTAGCAGGTTATCATTTGCTCTACGTCTTGACTAAGATGCTGGGACTGATACTTCGACATGTTTTGTTCTTCACATGGAATCGCTGACTGTTACTATTCACTCAACACATTACTTCATTTTTAAGCTGGGATAGGCTGCAGCTAACCTGTGACCCCGTGCAAGACAAGCTGATGAAAATGAGTGGAAAAAAATAAAACTTTAAAATAAAAAATGATTATGCAAGAAGTGTTTCGATGCTGTGACTCCAAAACCAGGACGGTGTGCCCATTGTAGTGACAACAACAACAACAACAACTGCTTAGATGCAAACAAACAATCCTTTACCGTCAAAGCCAGTCGTTGAAGTGTGATTTCCCTCTCCTTAACATTATTACTTAATGGTTCACCACAGTCTCCAAGTAGATGTTGTATGACGATTAGAGTTACTAAATCTGGCCAATTAATATTCTGTAACGTGTGTTGGAAGTGCTGTGATAACTTCAGGTACCCTCGGAAATGTACCTCCTCCTATCGAGTGTCATTTTGTCATATTTTTAGCCCGATATTTGCTCGGTTGTGTGTTCAAATCGTTGTACTGTCCTGAAAATAATGTTAAGATCTCAAATCAATCTGAAGTGTACTTTTGAAAACGTCAGTGTATTGTCAAACAAAACCCGGAATCCAAATATTCCTATGGACTTGAACGCAACACCCGAAAGCAGACACGCCTTCCTCTCAGTTTTTGGATATTTAGTGAAAAACAAACAATGGCTGCAGAAGACCTCTATTTTATGCATCATGGACTTATGTTACCGAAAGAGACCCACTGCCAAGAAAGTCTGGCGTTTGCACAAGACTTCTCGTTTGAAGACAATGACGCCATTTCTGTCACGTACCCGAAGTCAGGTCAGTCAGTTCGTTTGTTCCAGCTCCTAACTAAAGTATGTATGCAAACTATTTGTCTCTAAAGAACAATGCAATGATTTATGTTAATGTCCAACCAAATAAGGATTAACCATAAATATAATGTGGTTGTTTGCAAGGCTGACATACACTATATTGCCAAAAGTATTTGGCCACTTGTCCCGACTCACATATGAACTTGAAGTGCCATCCCATTCCTAACCCATAGGGTTCAATATGATATTGGTCCACCTTTTGCAGCTATTACAGCTTCAGCTCTTCTGGGAAGGCTGCCCACAAGGTTGTGGAGTGTGTTTATAGGAATTTTCCACCATTCTTCCAAAAGCACATTGGTGAGGTCACACACTGATGTTGGTCGAGAAGGCCTGGCTCTCAGTCGCCGTTCTAATTCATCCCAAAGGTGTTCTATCTGGTTCAGGTCAGGACTCTGTGCAGGCCAGTCAAGTTCATCCACACCAGACTCTGTCATCCATGTCTTTATGGACCTTGCTTTGTGCACAATCATGTTGGAAGAGGAAGGGGCCCGCTCCAAACTGTTCCCACAATGTTGTGAGCTTGGGATTGTCCAAAATGTTTTGATATCCTGGAGCATTCAAAGTTCCTTTCACTAAGGGGCCAAGCCCAACTCCTAAAAAAACAACCCCACACCATAATTCCTCCTCCACCAAATTTCCCACTCAGCACAATGCAATGTAGCGTTCTCCTGGCAACCTCCAAACCCTGACTGGTCCATCAGATTGCCAGATGGAAAAGCGTGATTTGTCAGTCCAGAGAACGTGTCTCCGCTGCTCTAGAGTCCAGTGCCGACGTGCTTTACACCACTGCATCCGATGCTTTGCACTGGACTTGATGATGTATGGCTTAGATGAAGCTGCTTGGCCATGGAAACCCATTCCATGAAGCTCTGCGTACTCTACATGGGCTAATTGGAAGGTCACATGAAGTTTGGAGCTCTGTAGCAACTGACTGTGCAGAAAGTCGGCGACCTCTTTGCACTATGCTCTTCAGCATCTGCTGACCCCTCTCTGTCAGTTTATGTGGCCTACCACTATGTGGCTGAGTTACTGTTGTTCCCAAACTCTTCCATTTTCTTATAATAAAGCCGACAGTTGACTTACGAATATTTAGAAGCGAGGAAATTTCACGACTGGATTTGTTGCACAGGTGGCATCCTATGACAGTTCCACGCTGGAAATCACTGCGCTCCTGGGAGTGGCCCATTCTTTCACAAATGTTTGTAGAAACAGTCCTCATGCTTAAGTGCTTGATTTTATACACCTGTGGCCGGGCCAAGTGATTAGGACACCTGATGCTCATCATTTGGATGGGTGTCCAAATACTTTTTTTCAATATAGTGTATTTGTTTAGTCAAATAAGGAATGTAAGTTGTGCAAAAGCAAAGCATATATACTTGTTGGTGCCGTTATTCTGCCATCAAACATTATACTTTGCTTTCCTCTGCAGGTACAGTCTGGATGCAAGAGATCCTCCCGCTGGTGCTGAATGAGGGGGACCTGACACCCATCCTAACCGTCCCCAACTGGGACAGAGTTCCCTGGCTGGAGGAGAAGAGGTTACAAGAAGTGGTGGATCAGCTGCCCTCCCCAAGAGGGCTGGTCACACATTTTCCTTACCAGTTCATGCCACCTTCCTTCAAAACTTCCAGTGCCAAGGTGAATTCAAGTCCCAACGTCATCGGTTTTTGTCACGTGGTCCTGCTTTGCACTTACTTATCCCTCCTTCAGGTGATCTACGTCATGAGGAACCCCAAGGATATCATTGTGTCGTCATATTACTTCCATCAGATGGCGACTTTCCTTGAGGACCCTGGAACTTTGGACGAGTTTATTGACAAATTCCTGCAAGGCAGAGGTCAACAACCCTTATATATACAGTTTTTATAGTATGATGCAATACAGTACGTCACTACAAAAATAAGCATTTGGCTAGTAAGAGACACATCTTGGTTGTGCAGGTGTGCTTAAAATATTTTGAACAGCATACTAGAGATGTGTAGATGTTTTAACTCAAAATGACTTTCTGTGTCTGCAGTGTTTTTTGGCAAATGGACAAACCACTTGAAGAGCTGGAAGCGTGCAGAGTTAGGAGACCGAATCCTTTTCATTACATATGAGGAAATGGTTCAGGTAAAATAAAGTTTATATGTTGGTCAAATTACAATACACTAACATTTGTGGGAAAATGTACTTTTAAGATACAGCAACACAATACCTCAGGGGTGGGCAATTAATTTTTACCGGGGGCCGCATTAGCAACCCGAGCACTGCTGGAGGGCCACATCGAAAATATTTCAATAAAATTTTGCTCAATATTATTTTTGATATATACCGTAAGATAAATAATAATAATAATAATAATAATAATAATTAATAATAATAATAATAATACTTTCATTTAACCTAACTTAACTTAATACCAAAAGCACTGCTTTGGAAATCATTTGTACCCCTTTCAAAGATCACATTTAGTTCCCCTTAAACATCCTCATGTTGCACAATGAAATGTAAGCATAGGATGAAGTGTGCATTCCTGTAACATTCTCTAGTAACAGCATTCCATGATTAATATAAATAAATTAACATTAATAATAAATGACAGTAAAATAAGCACACGTACGACTGAGGAGTCATAGTGTAACTTGGTGTGGTATTTGAGTTGTCCGACTTTTTGTGTGGCCATAAACGCACCAGTGGTATGCGTGTTGGTGACAGATGACAAGTTGGTTTTGGCCTGGTTTGTACGGCAGAAAATGACTAGTTTTTCGAGATAGAAGTGTTTTACTCATGTTTTTGGTGTGGTTATGGCCGAATATAAACAGTTTTGCTCAATAAAGTGATCGATATAATTCTTGGCCTCGAAGCATCTCGATAGACGTTGCAATAATTGAACGGTGTTCAATTGAACGGTGTTGACGAACACCGTTAGGGCCGCTTGTTGTCACTATCACTCAGAGTTGCATTAAATAATTACACAGAATAAATGTGTTTATTTTGTTTAGAATTCAGATGGGATTTGATTTGGTGCGCGGCATATATTTGCTGTGCGCAGAGGACGCTTGAGCAGTGCGCAATTGCGCAGGCGCGCACCTTAGAGGGAACGTTGCTTGGCAGTCCATGTCTTGTTGAAAACCCGCCATTCGTCATCAACTTTTCTCTTTTTAGCGTCTCGGGAATAACCGTGCATCACTTGTTGCTGTGCACCTTCACTCACAGGTTACACACGGACATACGTCCATAAATAACACTTTTCAAAATAAAAGCAGCACAGTTGTATTGCGCGCACGACATAGATGTTTTTTTAACTTTATTTTGTAATTTGTGATTGCAGCTGTTCACATTCACTCACAATCACGCACGCGCATACGTCCACACGGACGTAATACAAATAACGCTTTTCAAAACAAAAGCAGCACCGTTGTATTGCACACTCGACATAGATACTTTTTTTAAAATTTATTTTGTAATTTATGATTGGCCTCACGCGGGCCGGACAGGGACGCACAAAGGGCCGGATGTGGCCCGCGGGCCGCAGAATGCCTAGTTCTGCAATACCTCAACTTGCAAGCTTAGGTGGTACTGTGCCAGAGCTTTTAACTCAAAACGCTTGTACTCTTAAATCAACCTCTTCCAATTTGAAATTAATTGAAATCAATTTAATTGGTGCTCTGGCCACCTAAACAGCACGGTTTTAACATATAACAAGAGTTGTAAAAAATATGAACAAACTTCTGTATGAAATACAATGCAATAGAATAAACTACAAACTACAGTAGTCTTATGAAATGTCATGTGCACCTTTTTTGTTCTCCACTGGAGAGTGGAATTCTAAGGTATATCCTTCCAGCTGCATCTCTGTCAAGCACACCATCAGCAGCTTCTCCATATTTTCAGAATACACATCCCCTGTTTACATACTGTTTTAATGTATTTGGCTGGCTTTATACTCTTGCTTTTAATTCAATGAATACCATCCACTTCTTCTCAGCATTGTTCTTCACACTCGCTTTCTTCCTTTCCATGCTAAAAACCAAGTTATGTCGATCTCTAAAAATAAGGTGGTGATCACAAGTAAGACTAGATATTTTGGTCGAATCTTGGGGTGTTCACTCTGACATTTGCTGTGCCAACGAATGGCGAGGATGTTTGTAACTCAAATCTTTGCTTGCATCTTAAACCATAACAATTAGCCGACAGAAATCTCTTAAGGGACGGCGTGGCGCAGTGGGAGAGTGGCTGTGCGCGACCCGAGGGTCCCTGGTTCAATCCCCACCTAGTACCAACCTCGTCATGTCCGTTGTGTCCTGAGCAAGACACTTCACCCTTGCTCCTGATGGGTGCTGGTTAGCGCCTTGCATGGCAGCTCCCTCCATCAGTGTGTGAATGTGTGTGTGAATGGGTAAATGTGGAAGTAGTGTCAAAGCGCTTTGAGTACCTTGAAGGTAGAAAAGCGCTATACAAGTACAACCCATTTATCATTATCATTATCTCAAAACCCTTAAGTGAGAGCGCTCTTAAGTCAAGATACCACTCTCAGTAAATCAATCATCTCTTGCAGGATCTTCCTTCAGCTCTACGTAGGATTGCTGATTTCCTGGGCAAGAACCTGAGTAGCGAAGTCATCCAGAAAATAGCGGATAATTGTTCCTTCAAGTCCATGCAGGCCAACATCATGTCCAACTTCAGTTTGATCTCCAAGGACTACATGGATCCTGACAAGTCTCCGTTCTTTAGGAAAGGTGAGATGCCAATTGATTTTCTATAATTTGACAGAAAGCTGTCGATTATCAAAATGACCACGGAAGATGTCATTACACACATTGCCTTCTTTTTTACAGCCATTTCACAGTTTGCACACGTTTCAAACCTGCTAAATATAGGTGCCCGCTGAACAGTGTCATGCTTGATAAATCATAGTGCGAGTGCTATCCATTATAATAATAATAATAATAACTGGGATTTATATAGCGCTTTTCTAAGTACCCAAAGTCGCTTTACATGTAGAACCATTCATCCATTCAATTTCTACCGCTTATTCCTCTCGGGTTCTCATTGGTTATATTTGCATCTTCTCCTTACAGCAGGGGTCACCAACCTTTTTGAAACCAAGAGCTACTTCTTGGGTACTGATTAATGCGAAGGGCTACCAGTTTGATACACACTTAAATAAATAAATATATTGTCATTTGTAAGTTATATGTAAGTGTGATTTAAACAAGAATAGCTAAATAAATAAATATATATATATATATATATACAAAAATGGGTATTTCTGTCTGTCATTCCGTCGTACATTTTCTTTCCTTTTACGGAAGGTTTTTTGTAGAGAATAAATGGTGAAAAAACACTTAATTGAACGGTTTAAAAGAAGAGAAAACACAAAAAAAATTAAAATTAAATTTTGAAACATAGTTTATCTTCAATTTCGACTCTTTAAAATTCAAAATTCAACCAAAAAAAAGAAGAGAAAACCTAGCTAATTCGAATCTTTTTGAAAAAATTAAAAAAAGAATTTATGGAACATCATTAGTAATTTTTTCTGATTAAGATTAATTTTAGAATTTTGATGACATGTTTTAAATAGGTTAAAATCCAATCTGCACTTTGTTAGAATATATAACAAATTGGACCAATCTATATTTCTAACAAAGACAAATCATTATTTCTTCTAGATTTTCCAGCATAACATTTTTAAAAGAAATTCAAAAGACTTTGAAATAAGATTTAAATTTGATTCTACAGATTTTCTAGATTTGCCATGATAATTTTTTTGAATTTTAATCATAATAAGTTATATTTTCACAAATATTCTTTGTCAGAAGCTAAAATGAAGAATTACATTCAAATTTATTTATTATTCTTTACAATAAAAAAAAAAAATTTACTTGAACATTGATTTAAATTGTCAGGAAAGAAGAGGAAGGAATTTAAAAGGTAGAAAGGTATATGTGTTTAAAAATCCTAAAATCATTTTTAAGGTTGTATTTTTTCTCTAAAATTGTCTTTCTGAAAGTTATAATAAGCAAAGTAAAAAAAAAATGAATTTATTTAAACAAGTGAGGTGGCGACTTGTCCAGGGTGTACCCCGCCTTCCGCCCGATTGTAGCTGAGATAGGCTCCAGCGCCCCCCGCGACCCCAAAGGGGAATAAGCGGTAGAAAATGGATGGATGGATGGATGGAAGACCACGTCTTTAAAATATTTTCTTGGATTTTCAAATTATATTTGAGTTTTGTCTCTATTAGAATTAAAAATGTAGAGCAAAGCGAGACCAGCTTGCTAGTAAATAAATACAATTTTAAAAATAGAGGCAGCTCACTGGTAAGTGCAGCTATTTTTAGAACAGGCCAGCGGGCGACTGATCTGGTCTTTACGGGCTACCTGGTGCCCGCGGGCACCGCGTTGGTGACCCCTGCCTTACAGTATTGTGAGCGGTTTAATAATCAGCCTATAGCAGACCTGGGCAAATTAAGGCCCGGGGGCCGCATGTTAGGCTTTTCAATCTGGCCCGCCAGACATTCCCAAATAATTTTTTTAGATCTTTAAGATGGAAACTGTAGCTGCCATTATGATGTGTAGTGATGTTTTCAAATGACCGTAAATCTTGAACTATACAAGGTATTTCAATGGTTGTAATCTGCGCTTTTGCATGATATACTAGTTACTATGGTAATCTACGTCACAGCCGCTCAGACGAGGCACCAAGCAGTGTGGGTGGGGAGCGTTTCCACAGAGGAATTATTAACATAGACTCCAGTGAATACATTCTAAATGAGTCATGTGTCTTAAAAGAAACTGTCAAAATTTAAGTGCAAACCAAAACAAACCTTCACCACCACCATCCATCCATCCGTTTTCTACCGCTTGTCCCGTTCGGGGCCGCGGGGGTGCTGGAGCCTATCTCAGCTGCATTCGGGCGGAAGGCAGGGTACACCCTGGACAAGTCGCCACCTCACCACAGGGCCAACACAGATAGGCAGACAACATTCACACTCACATTAACCTTCACCCCTTTAGTTATAATTTGTGCGCTTAAACTTCTCTTTGACAATAGCTCCAGACTTCTGTTTCTTTGAAATTGTCATTACTGCCACACGTGGTGAAACATTGTATTACAACTGAGTACCTCTGTGTCCCATACGACCACAGTTGTGAAATGGATATATTTGGGTCGGTCAAAGAGCCTTGGAAATTAGATTCAGAAGTATAAAAAAAAAAACAAGCTGTAACAACTGGACAGCATATCAGCTCAATGTAAAGTGTATCTTTAAATAAAAGAGAATGTATAATCAATTACCATTTATTACCACATGAACACACAAAAGCACCGAAATTGGTAACGAATAGTACTGGTATCGATTCCCAGGTACCAGGAATTAGTACCGTATGGTTTCAAATATTGAAGGTACTGTATGTTTACATATGAACTGGTGGATCACTGCCCTGCCTTTAGACTTGAATTTTGATGATTTAATTATCATTTTGGTGATTTAACCCCCAATTCCAACCCTTGATGCTGAACTCACGACCTACCGATACTTACAATAGTTGTTGTTTTCTGTGTATAAGGTGTTGCCGGGGACTGGAAAAAACATTTTAGTGCAGAACAAGTGGCCCGCATCTCCTCCACCATTTACAAGGAGCTGGAGGGAGAGAACTTCACTTTGCCCTGGACCCTGGACGGAGCAGCAGACAAGGGAATATAAGATAAAATGTCAGCACTGGAAATTTAGTGGGCCAAAAATCTTCAATATTAGCACAATGACTTTTAATGAGTTTCTGGTCATTTTTGTGCTCCTCTCTTCCTGGCGTCCTTATTATGTTCACCTGTGTCTGCCCCACCCAATGTTTTTCACCAAGTAGTTCTCCCCTTCCGGACAGCACACGCCCAGGCATGCTTTGCCATGTTCCTAGTGGGTGTGTTTGGAGTGAGTGATGCTGCAAATTTAGCTACTGGCCCAATACCAAGTAAATACAGGGCCCATATTGCCGATACTGATACTTTTGTAACTGAAATATTTCAAAATATCAGAACTTTTTTTTTTTAGTTTGCCTTTGATAAGGTGATTATAATTTTGCAAGCAGTGAACAGTACTGTGTGCATACACACCTATCCTCTGAGTTTATGAACATAACATTATAAAACAATAACAATGTAATATAAACACAACAAAATAGAAAATAATTATGAAAAATATCAATCTTTTCATACAAGAATAGCTCTAATACTAATACTACTCCTATTATCTTTATTGATTATTTAGATCTAGATAGATCTAATCTTTATGGGCTTAGTGCTCCTACTGCTATTTGTTTGCATTTCTACCCGCGTGTGTTTGCACTGTTTTTACTTTTCTGTGATTTATAGTTTATTACCCACTACTTACTACACCACTGGTTGTAAAAACTACAGCACTTGATCTTGAATAAGACACTTGCACTAACATTTGGACATGTTTTGTTCTTCATGTAGAATCATTGACTGTTACGATTCACTTAACATATGACTTGCTGGGATAGGTTCCAGCATACCTGTGACCCTGAACAAGATAAGCGTTAGAAAAATAAAACCGTTTAAAAAAAAAATGCGTGCATGCCTGCGTCTGTATATGTGTAAATTAATGTATGTGTATGTGTGTGCATATGATTGTGTATACGGTACATATATATCAGAGATGTGCAGTCACTGGAGGCAGGTGAGGCAGCGCCTCACCTGCGACATGGAAAGAAAAAAAATTTAAAAAGAAAAAAAAATCATTAAATTGTTATATGTATTCAGTGATTATACTATAAAGTTATTTTCCATTTAACTTCACCAGTTTTAGATAATTTTTATTGAAAATCGCTGAATTTTCACATTTGCCGTTCAAACACTGAGAAGAGACGGTGCGGTGATCAGCAGCCAGTTGAGGCACGTCACTCAGTTGTGCCTCAACATGGATTGCGGACTCGGCTAACTGCTGGCCTGCTGTGCAGTGAGAGCGTATTGCTATATGAACTATATTATACATTTCCATAGTTTAGTTAGCTGAGGTATATAATGTACAGTGTATTTTGTCAACAACTGTATGTGTGTAAAGTATTTCTTGTGCTGAGCAATCATAAAACGGCTGCGAAGACGCACTGTGTGAGGCTCGCAGTAATCCCGCCTCCTGGTGCCGGTTAATGCACCCCGGCCGACAGAATGCACCCCCCGACGGGAGCGCCACACCAACCAAAGCCCACACCCAAACCCTCCACGTGCAAGACCGAATCCACCCAAAAAAAGTCACTTAACAAGAAGCCAAAAAGTGCAAAAACAACAATGCTCGCGCCGGAGGAGCCGTGAACGACTGCAGGGACACAACATTAGGTACACCTGCAGACTGCAGCACGGATTTCATATTTCATTCATTCACAACTCCTCCAACACAAACACCATTGTTCCCGCACTTATAAGTCAAGGTAAGACCATAATAACGTTTTTTTAATTAAATGTGCTTTTTTGTGTGCTACAGTTTGTATGTGTAAAGTTAAAGTTATGTTAAAGTACCAATGATAGTCACACACACACTAGGTGTAATGAAATTTGTCCTCTGCATTTGACCCATCCCTTGTTCACCCCCTGGGAGGTGAGGGGAGCAGTGGGCAGCAGTGGTGCTGTGCCCGAGAATCATTTTTGGTGATTTAACCCCTAATTCCAACCCTTGATGCTGAGTGCCAAGCAGGGAAGAATGCTGGTATGAGCTTTTAAACATAACCCGTTAACTGCTGCCAATCAAATGATGAATAAGATACTCTTTAGGGTTCATATGTTTGTAAATCTGACTGTGATGAAGTCAGTGCCTCACCAGCCATGAACCTCACCGCAACTTTAGATAGTATGGATTGTTTTTAAAATACTCTTGAAAAAGTTTAAAATGCATGCAAACATGTTGAAATATACAGAATTCCTTAGTCCCCCCCCCCCATTGTACCTTTTTAATTGTGCATGGAGTGCATATTTTGCAACTCCTTGAAGGGATTACTTTATATCATGGCCAGTTTGTTAGACATAATCACTATATCCCCCTGTTGATTCAAGAGCTTAGTTAGAAACACTTCATTGTTTAAAGCAGCTTTTTTAAATTATGTGTAATATGAGCAGTCAATCTCATAAATGCAAACTCAGCAACATTGCCGAAAATGTTTCTTTTTATAATGAACTCCTTTTTTTCATCCATGTCCTCTCAATAACTTTAATGTTTCAAAACTAGTGTCAACTATTTACAGTAAGACATTACAAAGTCAACCGATAGATGGCAGCACATGTCTACCTTTTCACAGACAAATTACCCCTGCGCAACCAAATATGTCAAGGAATATAACACACACACGCTGACGCAAACAATTGCTATATTTACTAAAATATAATATCCAATTTAACTTAGTTTTCACTTGTCTTCATTTTTTATTTCATACAGACATGACCCCTCCCCCCCCCTCAAAAAAGCAATGTAAATATAATTCACAATCTTTAAACCCCACCGTGATGTGCTTCTCATAAAGCTATTGAGTTTTTTTTATTTGTGTTTTTTTTTAACCATCTTTAATTTTGTTTGATTACATTCTCCATTTCCTTTCATTGCGAGTACGAATTCACTATTAGGTTAAGACACATATTTTTGAATGTGTTAGACTAATCAAAGGGAGTTCTATAGCTTCAATGGCACCCTATGTGAGAAACCCCACAGGAGCTCACAACTTTTTCCATACCCCACAACTTCCCTGCACATTTTGACCTAATGGATTTTACAGAGGGCCGCTTGTAATTGCGAAACATATGACATAACTTAAAGTCAAGGCCCAGGGACCACATCTGGTTCATGTGGCCTGTAAAAGCCTGGAAGTATTAAGACATTTCATCTTTCTTGCTAAATGTATTTCAATTTTATAATAATATTAATGGATTAGACTCATATAGCACTTTTCTAGACACTCAAAGCGCTTCACAAAGAACAGAGAACCCATCATTCGTTCACTCCACGTTCACACCATGAATGTGGTAAGCTACCTTTGTAGCCACAGCTGCCGTGTGTTAGACTGACGGAAGCGTGACTGCCAATTTGCGCCTATACGGCCCCTCCACTAGCAAACATTCATTCACATTCATACACCAGTATTAGCAGCACTGGGAGAAATAGTTAAGTATCTTGCCCATGGACACAATGGCAGTGACTATAGGATGGCGGAAGCTCTAATCGAACCTGGCATGGCCGCTTTACCCTCTGCGCCATGCCGTTTGACAGAAAAAAATTAACTGCATGGAGCAGTAGTTTTGTCTGGCCCGCCACATCATTTATGCATTTCTGGGTAAATGTAATTGTTTATTTTTGCCAGAAAATGCATTTGTTCTACATTTTTTGGTGATCAAAAAATCGTCTCCACCCATCAATTTTTCTGCCGCTTATCCAAGTCCAGGTCATGGGGGAAACAGTCTAAGCAGAGATGCCCAGACTTCCCTGTCCCCGGCCACTTCCTCTAGTTCTACAGGGAGGATACCGAGGTGTTCCCAGACCAGCTTTAAGACATAGTCCCTCCATTGTGTCCTCAGTCAGCTCCGAAGCCTCCTCCCTGCTGGACATGCCCGAAACACCTCACTAGGGAGGCGTCCACGAGGCATCCGTAGCAGATGCCCCAGCCATCTCAGCTGGCTCCTCTCGACGTAAAGGAGCAGCGTCTCTACTCTGAGACCCTCCCGGATGACCGAGCTCCTCACCCTCTGAGGGTGATCCCAGACATCCTGCGAAATAATTTAATTTCTGCCGTTTGTATTCGCAACCTTGTCCTTTCGGTCATTACCCAAAGCTCGTGACCATAGGTAAGGGTAGGAACGTAGACTGACCGGTAAATCGAGAGCATTGCCTTCTGGCTCAGCTCCTTCTTCACCCCAACAGACCGGTGCAGTGACTGTATCACTGCACACACTGCACCAATCCGTCTGTCAATATTGTGTTCCATTCTTCCCTCACTCGTGAACAAGACCCCAAAATACAAGTCCCATGCCCTGTCCAGTACCCCAGCGAGGGTATAAATCTGGTCCTGTGTTCCACGACCAAGACGAAAACCACATTGTTCCTCCTGAATCCAAGATTCGACTAACGGCCAGACTCTCCTTTCCAGCACCCTGGAATAGATTTTCCCCAGGAGGTTGAGATGTGTGATCCCTCTATAATTGAAACACACCCTCCGGTCCCCTTTTCAAGAAGGGGACCGGTTTGTCAATCCAGAGGTACCGCCCCAGACTTCCACGCTATGTTGAAGAGACGTGTCAGCCACGACAGTCCCACAACATCCAGAGCCTTGAGGTATTCGGGGCGAATCTCGTCCTCTCCTGGGGCCTTGCCACTGGGCAGTTTTTTGATTACCTCAGCAACCTCGGTTGCAGTGATTGACATGTCCGCGTTTGTGACATCAGACTCTACTTTCTCTACAGAGAGTGTGTCTGTAGGATTAAGGAGATCCTCAAAGTATTCCTTCCACTGCCCAACTATATCCCCAGTAGTGGTCAGCAGGTTTCCCACGATACACAGTGTGGACAGGGCACCGCTTCCCCCTACTGAGACGTCGGATGGTTTGCCAGCATCTCTTTGAAGCCGACCGAAACTCTTTTCCCAGTTTTTGCTTCCGCCACCGCTGAGGCTTGGCTTGTCGGTACCTGTCAGCTGCTCCGGGAGTCCCACAAGCGAGCCATGCTCGGTAGGATTTCTTGTTCAGCTTGACAGCCCCCTTTACCTCTGGTGTCCACCATCGGGTTCGGGGGTTGCCACCATGACCACAGCTCTGATCGGCAGCAGAAGCAATGGAGGTACGGAACACGGCCCATTTGGACTCAATGTCCCCCACCTCCCTCGGAATGCAGTTGAAGCTCTGCCGGAGGTGCGAGTTGAAGATCTGGTGGACAGGAGCCTCTGCCAAACGTTCCCGGCTTACCCTCACTAAACGTTTGGGCCTGCCAAGTCTGTCCGGCATCCTTCCCCGCCACCTGATCCAACTCACCACAAGGTGGTGATCAGTTGACAGCTCAGCCCTTCTCTTCACCCGAGTGTCCAAAACATGCTCTCGCATATCTGACTACAAAGTCGATCATCGACCTGCTACCTAGTGTGTCCTGGTGCAACGTGCACTTGTGGACACACTTATGTTTGAACATAGTGTTTATTATGGACAAACTGTGGCTAGCACAGAAGTCCAATAACAGAACACCACTCTGATCAGATCAGGGAGGCCGTTTTTCTCAATCACGCCTCTCCAGGTTTTGCTGTCGCTGCCAAAGTGGGCATTGAAGTCACCCAGTAGAACGATGAAGTCCCCGGGTGGGACGCCCTGCAGCACTCCCTCCAGAGTCCCCAAGAAGACCGGGTACTCCGAACTGCCATTTGGCGCTTACGTGCAAACCACAGTCAGAGCCTGTCCCCCGATCCGAAGGCACAAGAAAATAACCCACACGTTCACCGGGGATGACTCCAACTCACAGGCCCCAAGCCAGGGTGCTAATAATAAGCCCACACCTGCTCACCGCCTATTCCCCGCGGCAACTCCAGCAAAGAGTCAAGTCCAATCCCTCTCAAGGAGTTTGGTTCCAGAGCGTTGAGGTGAGCCTGACTATATCTAGACGTATCTCTCGACCTCATGCACAAGCTCAGGCTCCTTCCCCGCCAGAGAGGTGACGTTCCATGTCCCGACAACCAGATTTGGCAACCGAGGGCCGGGTCGCCGAGGCATTCGCCTACCCTGTCCACTAAGTGACTCTCATGGATCCCCCTGCAGGTGGTGGGTCTACGGGGGAGGGGGGCATGGTTCCACGTCTCTCTTTCGGGCTTTCTTTATAAAAGTCTTTTGAACTGCTTTAAGTCTGACCCATCACCTCGGACCAGTTTGCCTTGGAAAACCCTACCAGGGGTATGTAGCCCCCGACAACAAAGCTTCTTGGATCATTTGGGTACTCAAACTCCTCCACCACGTTAAGGTGGTGATTCATGGAGGAGTCACAAATAGTGTATCGAGGCTATCGTACCTTTTTATATTCATATATATTTGCTGTTACAAGCGGCCCTCTGAGGGTCACGATAGCAGCTATAACGTGGCCCTGGCGTAATTGCTGGGTGTTTAATTCGACATCAACAGTCTTCCTTTCAGTGACAAAAGAGACTTGACCATAATTTAATTAAAGCAGTTACATGGTTTTCTTTTGTCCCCAGGAAAATTTACCATTGGATTATTAGTGCTGTTTACTAAAACTGTCCAACAGCGCAGCCCAATTTTTGATATGTAAAGGATGTTAAAGTTAAAGTTAAAGTACCAATGATTGTCACACACACACTAGGTGTGGCGAAATTATTCTCTGCATTTGACCCATCACCCTTGATCACCCCCTGGGAGGTGAGGGGAGCAGTGGGCAGCAGCGGTGGCTGCGCCCGGGAATCATTTTGGTGATTTAACCCCCAATTCCAACCCTTGATGCTGAGTGCCAAGCAGGGAGGTAATGGGTCCCATTTTTATAGTCTTTGGTATGACTCGGCCGGGATTTGAACTCCCAACCTACCGATCTCAGGACGGACACTCTAACCACTAGGCCACTGAGTAGTGTGTGTAATGTGTGTGTCTCTGCATGTGTGTGTCTTGTGTGTCCTCTGTCCCTTGAGTTCTGACACTACATCAATTACATGGTGGCCTTTTTTGCCTGTTTCTTCATGCGTGCGTGCGTGTGGTGCAGACGGTGCGGTGCCTGCCCAACAGGACACCCACTTTGCCGGTGCATTGGGCCCACTGGTCCTGCCCTGGGCTGCCCACAGGATGCTTGATTTCTTTGATGCCTTCTCTCATCAACACACACACCCACACACACACACACACCCACGCGCACACACACAATAACTCTTCCAAACCATGATTCAGTCAGCCAAATCCTCTTGAGTCTGTCTGTCCGGAGCCATGCTCACGTTTATCTGATGCCAGGAGTTCACCTAAGGCCAACACAATGTTGTGCTTTGTTTCAAAAACATTTCTTTGGGATTATTTGGCTGTTTTTACTCCTCACACACTTCAAAAACATGCAGAAATGTTAATTTGAGACTCTAAAACAGGGGTTCTTGACCTTTTTTTTGATCATAGTGCCCAACTTTTCCACTACAGAGGGCCCTGCGGGAACACTCAAATCAGCAATTATCACAAAAATGGTTTTATGTTGTGCTAATATATATACAAACTAAATAATATATGTTTCTTAACGAAACTGTCAAAATTAAAGTGCAAATGAAAATACAGCTTCTTAACTTAGTCATAGGTTTTGCGCTCAAGAAATGTCTTTTTGACTTTTGCTCCAGACTGCTTCTATTTGTTTGAAAGTGTCATTACACTGCAAAAAAAGAGCTGACAAAATATAAGATAAAAAGACTAGATTTTAGGAATGAATACTAAAAACTGGTGACATTATCTGTCCATGCAGCTAGGTATTTTACTTGGTAAAATATGGTAATTTGAGATTTTTATATCTAGAAATTAGCAAGATTTTTAAGCTCAAAATAGGCATTTTATTCTGAAAACAAGCATTATTCAACATACAATTCTAAAAATTAGGCATCATTGGAATGTTGCAAAATCTTTCATTTTAATAGTTTTTTTTCTCAATTTTAACATTTTTAAACTAAAATAGACAACATTTATTTTATTCATGCTAAATCTAAGATTATGATGTAAAACCAATGACCAAAGATGAGTAAATAGCTCTTAAAACTCGGGACTTTTCTAGAAATAAAACGTTAAATCTTGGCAAGCGGCAAATAATTTTCAGTGTACTGCCACAAGTGGTGGAAAAGTGTATTATAACTGAGTACCGCCGCGGCCCATATGGACCACAGCTGAAAACACATATTTTTTGGCGGCAATCTTGGGTGCGCTCGCCCTGGCCCTATGGTTTAAAAACACTGCTATAAACCATTGTTTTCATTAAGGGTCACATCGAAGTTATGGTTGCCCTCAGAGGGCTGCTTGCAACAGTGAATAATATATGAATATAAATGTGTACATATAATACATGTATACAATTTCCATGTATTTGATTATTATATATTTTTTATGTACACTGAAAAAAATGTTGGTTTTACGAATATAATAAAATCTACAGATTCTTTATAGTGTATCACTGTATATGAAATAACGGTACCAAAGCTCAGTCGCCAGAATTTTACCAAGTCATTTTTATAGTGTACAATTTGATGGAGAACTGGCTTTAAAATCCAAAATCAAGCAGATATTTATGTATTTATCTTTATTTTAACAAAAAAATAATCCGGAGTATATGATAATATAATTATCTCAGGGCATTCAATCGATCGCAACTGGACTGTTTGGTTTGTCTTGGAAGACGTTTCGCCTCTCATCCAAGTTTTTCTTAGTCCGATAGGGAGAAAGCATCCTTGCCCAGGCACACCTTCCTGGTTTTTGGAGTATAAACATTTGGGGTTTGGGCACCAGCCGCTAGACTGTATCTGACCAATTTAAGTCTATGAGCACGATCTGAGGAAGTCGACTCAGATGAGAGACGAAACGTATTCCAAAACAAACAAAACAGTCCAGTTTTGTGATCGATTGAATGCCCTGAGAATACAATGACCTGTATGATTGAGAACATTCACAGACATGATAATACAAACCCCAAAACCAGTGTAAATCGTAAATAAAAAACAGAATACAATGATTTGCAAATCCTTTTCAACCTATATTCAATTGGATAGACTGCAAAGACAAGATACTTAACGTTCGAACTGGAAAACGTTGTTATTTTTTGCAAATATTGGCTCATTTGGAATTTGATGCCTGCAACATGTTTCAAAAAAGCTGGCACAAGTGGCAAAAAAGACTGAGAAAGTTGAGGAATGCTCATCAAACACTTATTTGGAAATCCCACAGGTAAACAGGCTAATTGGGAACAGGTGGGTGACATGATTGGGCAGCTTCCATGAAATGCTCAGTCATTCACAAAACAAGGATGGAGCAAGGGTCACCACTTTGTGAACAAATGCATGAGCAAATTGTCAAACAGTTTAAGAACAACATTTCTCAACGAGCTGTTGCGAACAATTTAGGGATTTCACCATCTAAGGTCTGCAATATCATCAAAAGGTTCAGAGAATCTGAAGAAATCACTGCACGTAACATTGAATGTCCGTGACCTTGGATCCCTCAGGCGGTACTGCATCAAAAAGCGACATCAGTGTGTAAAGGATATCACCACATGGGCTCAGGAACACTTCAGAAAACCGCTCTCAGTAACTACAGTTGGTCGCTACATCTGTAAGTGCAAGTTAAAACTCTACTATACAAAGCGAAAGCCATTTATCAACAACACCCAGAAACGCCGCTTGCTTCGCTGGGCCCAAGCTCATCTAAGATGGACTGATGCAAAATGTAAAAGTGTTCTGTGGTCTGACGAGTCCACATTTCAAATTGTTTTTGGAAACTGTGGACGTCGTGTCCTCCGGACCAAAGAGGAAAAGAACCATCCGGGTTGTTATAGGCGCAAAGTTGAAAAGCCAGCATCTGTGATGGTATGGGGGTGTATTAGTACCCAAGGCATGGCTAACTTACACATCTGTGAAGGCGCCATTAATTCTGAAAGGTACATACAGGTTTTGGAGCAACATATGTTGCCATCCAAGCTTATTTCAGCAAGACAATGCCAAGCCACGTGTTCCAACAGCGTGGCTTCAAAGTAAAAGAGAGCGGGTACTAGACTGGCCTGCCTGTAGTTCAGACCTGTCCTCCATTGAAAATGTGTGGCGCATTATGAAGCTTAAAATACCACAACGGAGACCACCGGACTGTTGAACAACTTAAGCTGTACATCAAGCAAGAATGGGAAATAATTCCACCTGAAAAGCTTCAAAAAGTGTTCTCCTCAGTTCCCAAATGTTTACTGAGTGTTGTTAAAAGGAAAGGCCATGTAACACAGTGGTGAAAATGCCCCTGCGGCAACTTTTTTGCAATGTGTTGCTGCCATTAAATACTTGGTTAATGATTATTTGCAAAAAAAAAAAAAAAGTTTCTCAGTTCGAACATTAAATATCTTGTCCTTGCAGTCTATTCAATTGAATATAATTTGAAAAGGATTTGCAAATCATTGTATTCTGTTTTTATTTACGATTTACACAACGTACCAACTTCACTGATACTGTGTTTTGTATAATTATTTGCATTCTTTGATATTAACGTTTAAATGATATGAAATTGCATGCAGTAAATGCAGTTTTATGACAGGTGACCCTGAAAAGGATCATCTGTAAAGAAAATTGCTGGAAGTAGTTGGTTCACTCCACAATCAAAGGCATCCTCTCAGACTCATGGGCATGGGAAATGGCGTCATTCAGCGGCATTCTGTGAAGCTCATAGCTTGGGCCTCATTGTCTGAGTCATTAGTTAAATCGCCCGTGTGTGATGTTCTTGTTAGATATGTCCTGGCTGCTTTGCGCTATCCTCAGAGCCATAGGACAGAAAGTGGAGACATACAACATGTACGCCTTACGTGTGTCCTGTGGGAAGTCTGCTGGGATAGGCTCCAACTCACCTGTAAGGAGGACAAGCAGTATTGAAATAGGTTGGATGCAGTTATTTGTGTTAGCTTAGAGGTGTTGGGTGTCAGTCCTTCAGAAAGGGTTCACTATCAGACAAAAATAATGTAATTATACTTTTAGGGGAATAATGGTTTGCAACATGATAATATCCTCAAAAGTACTGTTTTTTTCACTCTTGACTTCACAGTTAGAGGAATTATTAATATTCTTACTCTTGATTTTAATGGTATTCAATAGTCATTTCTAACCTACCGTATTTTTCGGACTATAAGGCGCACTTAAATCCTTTCATTTTCTCAAAACTCGACAGTGCGCCTAATAACCCGGTGCGCCTTATGTACGGAATAATTTTGGTTGTGCTTACCGACCTCGAAGCTATTTTATTTGGTACATGGGGAAATGATAAGTGTGACCAGTAGATGGCAATCACACATAAGAGATACGTGTAGACTGCAATATGATGGCAGCAACACATATGCGATATGTGTATACTGCAATATGACTCAAGCAAATAACACCAAAATTGTATATGTTCCATTGAAAATAGAGAACATTACACACGGCGCTCAAAAATCTATCAAAATGTTTTAGTACGACTTTGGTAAGCCATGAAGCCACACCGCTTGACTGATAGTACTGTGCTTCAACATACGAGTATTATTATGGTGTGTGTATAAGGTAAGACATATCATCTGGCGTTTTGTTTTTCGCAATATTATGCAAAAGCAACTTTTTTTACTTTCTGGTACCTGCTGATCTGTATTTGGGATCTGCATGCATCCTGAAAATTTGTGCGCGTCCGCCTTTGTTGTCCGTGACGACGCCGTATTCGATAAGCGTATTCGTTTTCAAAGTAGTGTAATGTTTTTATTTATACATGTCAGTAAACTCGCCATGAAAGCGCTAAAACATACCGGTGTGGTGAGTTTACATTATTCACCCAAGGAACTTTAGTTATTAGCGAGTTCCGGTCTGACAGTTTTTCACAGGACACATTTCATAACCCTTGTTATTGCACTAGTGCAGGGGTCGGCAACCCAAAATGTTGAAAGAGCCATATTGGACCAAAAAAAGCCGCAAAAATTAAAAAAATTAAAAGCCGTATTACATACAGATAGTGTGTCTTGAGATATAAATTGAATTAAGAGGACTTAAAGGAAACTAAATGACCTCAAATATAGCTACAAATGAGGCACAATGATGCAATATGTACATATAGCTAGCCTAAATAGCATGTTAGCATCGATTAGCTTGCAGTCATGCAGTGACCAAATATGTCTGATTAGCACTCCACACAAGTCAATAATGTCAACAAAACTCACCTTTCATGCACAACGTTAAAAGTTTGGTGGACAAAATGAGACAGAAAAAGAAGTGTCATTAAACACGTCCTAGAAAGTCGGAGAAAGTTATACATGTAAACAAACTACGATGAGTTCAAGGACCGCCAAAATTAGTAGGACAAAACGGCGCTCGCCAAATACTCGAATCAGTGAAGCATGTTTAATACAAACAGTGTGCTTTGTAACAATTAGGGAGGCTTGTGTCAGGTTTGTCCTTCTACATAAACCATATTAAAACAAAAAATTATTTTTTCCCCCTCATCTTTTTCCATTTTTCATACATTTTTTAAAAAGCCCCAGAGAGCCACTAGGGCGGCGCTAAAGAGCCGCATGCGGCTCTAGAGCCGCGGTTTGCCGACCCCTGCACTAGTGAGCCACGGATGAGGAGATGCTGCTTCGTTATTGATTTAAGTAAATGTCATTAAAACAGTTAGCTCCATCTTTTGACACTTCTTCCACTCCCGTCCTTGCACGCTACACCGCTACAACAAAGATGACGGGGAGAAGACGCTGTCGAAGGTGAGCCATGTAAATAAGACCGCCCACAAAACGGCGCATCCTGAAGCGACTGTCAGAAAGCAACTTGAAGATGATCTGTAAAACATAATATATGAAACACTTTGACCAAAGATCCACTATTACATGTTATGTAGACCACAAGGAAGTGTTTTCAATTTAGAAAAAAAAAAGAAGACTCCTTTAATGTGCCCTATAATCCGGTGCGCCTTTTGTATGAAAATAGACCTGACTAGACCCGCTCATCGGCTGTAAGCCTTATAATCAATCCCGTGCACCCTATGGTCCGGAAAATATGGTACTTACAGTTTCAACCTTGTCAAATCACAAAGATTATTTAATTTAACACATGAACGTTAGGCTGATAAGAAAAACAAGTACTAACCAAATTTGAAATGAAATGAATATGAAAATGTGAGAGCAACATTTATTAGTTTGCTGCATGAGCACTGTTAAGTTGTTCTTAGCTGGGGCGCAGATGAGGGTTTTGAACTGGGGGGGACCAAGCTGTCAAATTATTTGTGTGGTGTTCGGGTCTGTGGGACCCGTTTTCATTTTTTATTAAAAGAAAAATGATACATCCATCCAGCCATCCATTTTCTACCGCTTATTCCCGGGGAGCGCTGGAGCCTAATTTTTCAAACTGAGACTCACTGACTTTGGCTCTGTCACGCCAAATTTCTTCCCCCTACAAAAACCTTCCCCCCCATTTACTTCCGGGGTCATTTCCTCTTACGTCATTTCCTCTTACGTCATTGACAGAGATCGATAGAATCCAAATCTCCTGAAAATGGTGGTGTCACTGAATGACATTTGTCTTTATCGTTCCCAGGGGACTTATGTCAAACACCAGCAGGCTTCGAAAAATTCCAGGCGGAGTGTTAGGGAAAATTTCAGGCGGAGTGTTAGGGCCGCTGCTGGGAACTTCTGTCTTCGTGGTAACGTGCAAAAAATATTAATTAATATATAATACTGTTAAATGTCTGTACTTTAAATTAACATTATTGTTGAAACCATTTCACTAATATTAATTAATATATAATACTGTTAAATGTCTGTACTTTAAATCAACATTATTGTTGAAACCATTTCACTAATATTAATTAATATATAATACTGTTAAATGTCTGTACTTTAAATCAACATTATTGTTGAAACCATTTCACTAATATTAATTAATATATAATACTGTTAAATGTCTGTACTTTGAATCAATATTATTGCTGAAACATTTCACTAATATTAATTAATATATAATACTGTTAAATGTTTGTACTTTAAATCAACATTATTGTTGAAACCATTTCACTACAATATTGTGTTTGCTGCTGTCCTGTGTCAAAGCCAAAGTGTAAATAGGGGGAGGGGGGAGGTTTTTGTAGGGGGAAGAAATTTGGCGTGACAGCTCATTTTCTGTGAAGAACATATATCAGAATACATATTTAATGACCGCACACCATACGCCCCCCCCTACACATTTCTATTACATATAAGATGGCCAGGTCTACTGGACTCGGGGCTAATAGAAGTGTGGAAATTGATGTTCTGTCACACACACACACACACACACACACACACACACACACACACACACACACACACACACACACACACACACACACACAGCAGGCCTAGACAGGAGGAGGACAGAGTGTAGGTACACAGAACATCAGAGGGTCAAATGTGCGAGAAAATGAGAGCAGACAGTGTTGACAAACAATGTTGCAACCTTGTGTGGGAACCGCAGGTGCAGAAACACAAAAGAAGAATCCCTGTGGGATGCAGAAACTGGCCGAGAAATTTTCCGTGCAACGTTCATATTGTTGTTACTCAGCCAGCGTTTGTGGGTCTGATGGACCCGTTGCATTTTGTGGCTTTTAATGCCTCACAATCAAACACTTTTATGTTAAAATACTGAACATATGTTTATTGGGATAAGGTAAACATCTGTTCAGTATTTTAACATAAAAGTGTTTGATTGTGAGGCATTAAAAGCCACAAAATGCAACGGGTCCATCAGACCCACAAACGCTGGCTGAGTAACAACAATATGAACATTATACAAGGGTTAAGGATTTATTTTCCGCTCAAAGCCGTAACCAACATGTGTTCTATTTAACTGTAGTGTAAACAACATACAGTCGGGGAGGGATTCATATGGCCCCATTCCTGGGTGAATCTCGCATGAAAGGAAGAGGGAGGTTAATAATTTTGCAATGAAGTCTTCTAAAAATGATGGAAAGTGCCACTCTACATAGCAACAGACACTGTGGTCAAAGTTGGAATTGCCACAAAACACATTCTAAGATATACAACACTCTACTGACATTTGGCGGCTAAAGTGTATAGTGCATCCCCCCCAGTTCATCAGGTTTCATGTATCAGGTAAACCGCGACAAATGGGGCCATATTAATCACATCCTACTGTGTACATTAGGGTTGTACGGTATACCGGTATTAGTATAGTACTGAGATACTAATGAATCATATACGGTACTATACCTCCTCTGAAAAGTACTGGTCCCCTGTGCCCCCGTCGTCGTCACATTGTGTCATTGCTGGTTTACAAGCAGACGAGCATGTTTGGTAGCACACAATCACAGAGTACTTAAAAGCAGACACAGTGTGTAGATAGAAAAGGGAAAACGGACGCATTTTGACTTAAAAACTAAAGATAAAGGTGAAACGCCCTAAGGAGGAGGTGCTTTAAGACATGGCTAGCTAGTTAGCGGCTAAAGTCCAGCTACAGTCGGCAGTGTTTTAGCTACTTGTAAATCACTAATCCTCGCCTCCATGGCGACAAATAAAGTAAGTTTCTTACAAGTATCATCCCTGCAGGACGAGGAATAGCTAAACATGCTTCACTACACACCGTAGCTCACCGGCGTCAAAATGTAAACAAACGGCATTGGTGGATCTACACCTAACATCCACTGTTATGATACCAAGTACAGGAGCATATCTAGTCGATACTACTATGACTACATCGATATTTTTTAGCATCACAAAATCTTTTTTCGTTTTTTTTTAAATTTCTATTATGTTTATAAACTCAGGAAAATGTCCCTGGACACATGAGGACTTTGAATATGACCAATGTATGATCCTGTAACTACTTGGTATCGGATCGATACCTAAATTTGTGGTATCATCCAAAACTAATGTAAAGTATCAAACAGACTTGGTGGTATGACTTTTGACTAGAGATGTCGGATAATATCGGACTGCCGATATTATCGGCCGATAAATGCTTTAAAATGTAATACCGGAAATTATCGGTATCGGTTTCAAAAAGTAAAATGTAAGACTTTAAAACGCCGCTGTGTACACGGACGTAGGGAGAAGTACAGAGCGCCAATAAACCTTAAAGGCACTGCTTTTGCGTGCCGGCCCAGTCACATAATATCTAGGGCTTTTCACACACACAAGTGAATGCAAGGCATACTTGATCAACAACCATACAGGTCACACTGAGGGTGTTAAACAACTTTAACACTGTTACAAATACGCGCCACACTGTGAACCCACACCAAACAAGAATGACAAACACATTTCGGGAGAACATCCGCACCGTAACACAACATAAACACAACAGAACAAATACCCAGAACCCCTTGCAGCACTAACTATTCCGGGACGCTACCCCCTACCCCCGCGCCCCCTAACCCCGCCCACCTCAACCTCCTCATGCTCTCTCAGGGAGAGCATGTCCCAAATTCCAAGCTGCTGTTTTGAGGCATGTTAAAAAAAAAAAAAAGCACTTTGTGATTTCAATAATAAATATGGCAGTGCCATGTTGGCATTTTTTTTCCATAACTTGAGTTGATTTATTTTGGAAAACCTTGTTACATTGTTTAATGCATCCAGCGGGGCATCACAACAAAATTAGGCATAATAATGTGTTGATTCCACGACTGTATTTATCGGTATCGGTTGATATCGGAATCGGTGATTAAGAGTTGGACAATATCGGAATATCGGATATCGTCAAAAAAGCCATTCTCGGACATCTCTACTTTAGACCATTTATTTCATTTGCAAAATTGTGAATAATAGTTCAATAAACACACACACACACACACACACACACACACACACACACACACACACACACAGTCACGTCCCACCCAGGGTGTCTGCAGAGTTCCGGGCTGTGAGCCAATTAGAAGTAATGGCAGGAAGCTAGTTAGTGTTATCTGCTACCATGGCGGCCTCCACTGGCACTGACAGACCCTGGACGGTCACGTAGGGGAACACGGTTTAGAGAAGATTTCATCCAGAAGACAACATCTACCCATAGCTTGTAATACAATATATGATTTATTGATTTGTGTTTCACGTATGTCCTCGTTAAACATCGCTTTATCGGCGGGACTATGCTCCAGCTGTAACATCTCCATTGTTTCTGCTGCGCGGCTCTCTTCCTGTATGCATTAGACTGGGCACAGCCCCATGTCTCGGAGCAGGTGGCTGAGTGGGTTGCTTGCAGGGCATTGGCACCAGGATGGTGGTACGAGTACAACTTGAAAGAGGATGTCGTCAGGGAGGCCCCAAAAAAAAAAAAAAAAAGTTCCAACAAAACAAACAGGAGAAATCCCTGAATGGAGCTCAGACACAACAGTCACGTAGCGTCCACTCAGCAGGCAGACAGGCGGGCGCACCGAGGTGCTCGGATTCCACCCTGTGAGCGCTCTGTGATTGTATTTACGTTGTATTTGTATCAACATCTGCTGGGGTTGTTGATACAGCAAGTCATGTGTCACCAAAGATAGAGTAAATATGTTCTATATATACAGGACGACCGAGTGTGTACAACCGAAGGCCACGGACTGAGAAATCGACGGATGCCTGTGTGATGTTTTTTAATTGATAAAAAGGCTAAAACTAATCCAACAAAGACATGCTAAGAAGTTATAAACGTTATTTGCTTAAAGGAATATTACAAGTTTTTCCATCCACAATTCCTATGTGAGACAAGAACACACGTCTTTCCTCCTTTCTGTGCATTCTAAACAGTGAAAAACCGCTAGTACGAGGTTAGCAATGCAGGTAATAGGGATTTGCTTATTTCGCTATAAAGTCCTCTAAAACAGTGGTTCTCAAATGGGGGTACGCGTACCCCTGGGGGTACTTGAAGGTATGCCAAGGGTTACGTGAGATTTTTTTTAAATATTCTAAAAATAGCAACAATTCAAAAATCCTTTATAAATATATTTATTGAATAATACTTCAACAAAATATGAATGTAAGTTCATAAACTCAGTGAAGCACAAGCTCAGGTCTCTCACTAAAATGTCTGTCAAAAAGAACTGTGAAAAGAAATGCAACAATGCAATATTCAGTGTTGACAGCTCGATTTTTTGTGGACATGTTCCATAAATATTGATGTTAAAGATTTCTTTTTTTGTAAATAAATGTTTAGAATTAAGTTCATGAATCCAGATGGATCTCTATTACGGTGCAATCCCCAAAGAGGGCACTTTAAGTTGATGATTACTTCTATGTGTAGAAATCTTTATTTATAATTGAATCACTTGTTTATTTTTCAACAAGTATAGTTCAAGAAAGACCACTACAAATGAGCAATATTTTGCACTGTTATACAATTTAATAAATCAAAAACTGATGACATAGTGCTTCTTTATCTCTTTTTTTCAACCAAAAATGCTTGGCTCTGATTAGGGGGTACTTGAATTAAAAAAATGTTCACAGGGGGTACATCACTGAAAAAAGGTTGAGAACCACTGCTCTAAAAGACACCAAATACCTCTAACAACGTCTTAGTATGTACAAAACACAAAACCAGTCAAGTTGGCACGTTGTGTAAATCGCAAATAAAATCAGAATACAATGATTTGCAAATCCTTTTCAACCTGTATTCAATTGAATAGACTGCAAAGACAAGATACTTAACGTTCTAACACGTAAGCAGCAAGGCTGAAAACCAACATTGAATGCCCGTGACCTTCGATGCCTCGCTTAAAGGAAAACCGACATCAGTGTGTAAAAGATATCACCACATGGGCTCAGGAACACTTCAGAAAACCACTGTCAGTAACTACAGTTTGTCACTACATCTGTAAGTGCAAGTTAAAACTCTACTATGCCATTTATCAACAACACCCAGAAACGCTGCCGGCTTCGCTGGGCCCGAGCTCATCTAAGATCGACTGATGCAAAGTGTAAAAGTGTTTTGTGGTCTGACGAGTCCAAATTTAAAATAGTTTTTGGAAACTGTGGACACCGTATCTTCTGGAACAAAGAGGAAAAGAACCATCCGGATTGTTATAGGCGCAAAGTTCAAAAGCCAGCATCCGTGATGGTATGGGGGTGTGTATTGGTGCCCAAGGCATGGGTAACTTACACATCTGTGAAGGTACCATTAATGCTGAAAGGTACATACAGGTTTTGGAGCAACATATGTTGCCATCCAGGCAACGTTATCATGGACGCCCCTGCTTATTTCAGCAGGACAATGCCAAGCCACGTGTGGCTTCATAGTAAAAGAGTGTGGGCACTAGACTGGCCTGCCTGTAGTCTAGACCTGTCTCCCATTGAAAATGTGTGGCGCAATATGAAGCTTAAAATACCACAAGGGAGACCCGGACTGTTGAACAACTTAAGCTGTACATCAAGCAGGAATGGGAAAGAATTCCACCTGAAAAGCTTCAAAAATTGGTCTCTTCAGTTCTCAAACGTTTACTGAGTGTTGATAAAAGGAAAGGCCATGTAACACAGTGGTAAAAATGCCCCTGTGTCAACTTTTTTGCAAGATGTTGCTGCCATTAAATTCCAAGTTAATGATTATTTGCAAAAAAAAAAGGGGTTTTCTGTTTGAACATTAAATATCTTGTCTTTGCAGTCTATTCAATTGAATATAAGTTGAAAAGGATTTGCAAATCATTGTATTATGTTTTTATTTATGAATTACACAACGTGCCAACTTTACTGGTTTTGGGTTTTGTATGTAATGTAGTAACAGGCACATTCTTGATAACATGCAACGGACGCTACTTACATCAACAAAAAAAACATAGGGAGAACGTTTTGTTTTTATTACCACTAATGGCACATTTCATAAAAGCCTCGGAGCGTTATCGTGTTGCACTGTTGCTAAACGTCTCAAATAAGAATATAAAACAGTGACTCACAATCATATTTCCTGAGTTTATAAACATAATATAAATTTAAAAAAAACGAAAGAAGATTTTGTGATGTTAAAAAATATCGATGTAATCATAGAACTATCGACTAGATACGCTATTGTACGTGGTATCATTACAGTGGATGTTAGGTGTAGATCCACTAATGGCGTTTGTTTATATTGTAGCGTCCCGGAAGAGTTGGTGCTGCAGGGAATTCTGGGAATTTGTTCTGTAGTGTTCATGTTGTGTTGCAGTGCAAATGTTCTTCCAAAATGTGTTTGTCGTTGTTGTTTAGCGTGGTTTCACTATATGGCACATGTTTATGACAGTGTTGGTGTTGTTCATACTGCCACCCTTAGAGTGACATGTTTCCTGTTGAGTAAGAACGCACTTCATTCGCTCATGTGTAGAGTGTTCAAAGTCTAGATGATTGTGTCATTAGTTCACTATTGGCTACAATGAAATCTTGGTTAGACTTTGTTAATTATAGACTATATTACTATTTTTACTATGTATAATGGACCAAACTCACCACTAAATTATCAACAACAAGATTGATTATTCAAAAATGTATTTTAAGATTGAAAGCTGCCATCAATCCCACGTGGGTTACCATGAATTGATTAACGTGGACCCCGACTTAAACAAGTTGAAAAACTTATTCGGATGTTACCATTTAGTGGTCAATTGTACGGAATATTTACTGTACTGTGCAATCTACTAAAAAAAGTTTCAATCAATCAATCAATCAGGGTGCTCGGCATCTTATGCTGCGTTCCATTTGTTGAGAGCAAGTTGAGAGCAAGTATCCTCTGCTTCAGTCAGTTTGGATGTAATGTAGCGTGTGGATTTTCAAAATCGACCAACTTCTCAGCTTATGCCACAACCTTCTGCGATACAGGTGAGATGCATGATTTAAAACCCAACATCAATGTTTACTCACTCAAAGGCAATACAGCAGAAGCAGCTCAGTGTTTGCTAGTGGCCTGAAGCACTGAGTGATGCAGTGTGAGCAGGGCGATGTCGCAATGCCAGAAAAGTAGTTCCTTGTTGTTAGCCCTTACAATAACAATGTTGCTATAGTTTGATTAGTATACCAATGTTAGCGGTTTTTGGATGGTTTTTTTTAGACATCATTATAGGTGCAGTAGATTATCCCCAGTCTTGCATTGTTTGTCACCTCGTACTATCAATGTTTTACTATCTGGAAATCTTGTATCACATAAGCATTGTTTTTGGGGGGTTTTCCGAAAAAGAAGTGCAGTTTTACTTTCAGGGGAAAAAAAGCTGCATCTCAGTTTTTTGTACCAACATTTAAAGTCTTTCTCTTTTTTACAGGTTTTTTTTTGTTTTTGTTTTTATTTTTAGAACGTGTTACAGCTTAAAAGGGTGCAGTTGCGACCTGCGAGCCACTGTTTTGGGATAAATAGACATAGACTTAATATTTATAGGTCACCATTTTCTAAAAGTGTATTTTTAATTGATAGTAGTCACTCAAAAACAAAAAAATTGAGGGGAAACTATGTAAAGAGCAATATTGATACATTAAGAACAAATAATATCAGTAGGGATCTTTGTTGTTGTGTACAGATTAATAAATAAAATACAAACCAGGTATAAATATGATGCAAATTAAAAATGTGAAGAGAAATGTTGATACCAATAACATATGTAAATGTTAAATATATAAGTATTTGTCTTGAAATTAGTGCTGCCATACGATTACATTTTAAAATCATGTTAAGCACAATCCCATTTTGATTAATCGCAATTAATCACAGTGACTAATTTAAATACATTTAAAAAAAAGACCACAATATTTTGACACAAATGCAATTTAGTCATATGGAACAAATGTTGTGAATGTGAGGGTGAATGGTCGTCTGTTTTTCTGGGATTGATTGACTGGCCACCAATTGTTCAACTTGCAACAAAACATTGCAACTTTTGCCACACGTTTTGGAAAAACCTGCTGTGAATTCAGCTTTTCTTTTTCTTGTGTCTTTTTTTTTGTGTCCTGTCCAGCTACTCAGGCAAATCATATAGTTGATGTAGATGCCCATATCGGCTGTACACATTTACTTTACAAAAGATAAGTGTGGGATACTTCTCTTGTTGCCTTATTTGTATTTGACTTTATCAAATGTATTTATATTATTATTTGGTGCAGCCAGGAGAGGATAGAAAGAGAAAAAAAGGAAGGAAGGAAATTGTGGGGACAAAAGGGGATAAGACAGAGAGACAAAAACAACAACAGTAAACATAACAATAACAACAACAACAATAGAACAACATCAGCAAATATGATATGTACAAATATGATAGTAAAAGTGATAGCAAAGAAGCAGTTAGCGAAATAAATAATAATACAGAAACGACAATGAACATTATTACACTACAAATGGAGCGATACAAATACCAATAGAAATATCACTATTGATAATGAATGATAACAATAATTAAAGCTGCAAGCAGCGTTGGACGGGACCGACTTTTGCCGGTGTTGCCCCGCCTTTACCCATTCAACAAGGTATTGTGTGTAGAATTTAGAGGACAGAAATGAATAGATTCCATTTCACATTGTCATTATAGGGTATTGTGTGTAGAATTTTGAGGACAAAAACGAAATAATTCCATTTCACGTTGTCATTATAGAGTATTGTGTGTAGAATTTTGAGGACAAAAATGAATTAATTCCATTTCACATTGTCATTGTCTACTGTTAGTCCTAAGTGTCCCAATACTTTTGCATAGTGTTAGTTCTAAGTGTCCCAATACTTTTGCCTAGTGTTAGTCCTAAGTGTCCCAATACTTTTTTCTAGTGTTAGTCCTAAGTGTCCCAATACTTTTGTCTACTTGTATTCCATAAGTGTCCCAATATTTTTGCCTAGTGTTAGTCCTAAGTGTCCCAATATTTTTGTCCAGTGTTAGTCCTAAGTGTCCCAATACTTATGTCTAGTGTTAGTTCTAAGTGTCCCAATACTTTTGTCTACTTGTATTCCATGTGTCCCAATACTTTTGCCTAGTGTTAGTCCTAAGTGTCTCAATATTTTTGTCCAGTGTTAGTCCTAAGTGTCCCAATACTTTTGCCTAGTGTCTACTTGTAGTCCATAATTACCTCTATTATCAACAATACAATTGTTCAAATGCAACAATACATATATGTAAAGATAACATGAAACAAAAGAAAGCAGATAAATGGAGGGGAAGAAAGAGAAGCCAACTATATTAACCTTGTAGATTGTTATAGTAACAATAGGCTTTGTCAGTGTGCCATGTGTTACCCAGTTTTCTGTAGTGCAACAACGTTAATATATGATTGATGAAACGTGAGTGTAGCATGCATTTCAGGCTGCAATAATTAAAAAAAAAACCCTGCAGAATCCAGGAGGGACTGATGTTTGCTTGTGTTTGGAGGACAACATCCCTTTTTGCAATGTTTGGACATGGATTCTTTCACTCATTTGAAGGCAAGCAAAACAACCTTTGTGGTAAATAAACAGTTCTTTGTGTGGGTGAAATGTTTTGTTTGTTCTTTGATTCCCTTTTTACAGCAATGCAGTCAATGGCTTTTCATTCAGCATTCAGAAGTGGCTCGGAAACATCATTAAAGTGTTTGTCTGCAAAGGACGGATGTGGCGGCCTAAATAAGGTTACGGCCATGTAGGCCATTGTTGCAGCCGGCAGTTAAATTTACATTTGAGTGGTCAACAGCACATCTGGTGCTGGCTCTGGCAGCGCGGGTTTGAGATGTTGTGACTGTTCACATTAAGGCTCTGATGAAAGAATTAAAGGTGACATTCAAGATTGTTTCAAATGCCAAGCTTGACGATGAGTGACATGTCTTTTGCTGGAAAAATCTCTCTTTGTGTACGACAACAGTGATGTCACAGCTAAGTTGGTACTTTTCATGTCATCGCACCAGAACCACTCAACAGGAAGAAGTTTGATTAATCCCGCTGTTCACTGCAATTACGGAAGATTTTCAAAAACGCTGGACAGCTCCTGAGTCGGCGATAGAAACATACGTGTGTTGCACGAGGAAATGAAAGAGAAAGTGTCATGATGGCTCATGACAATTGTAATTAGTTTCTGGTATTTGCTCTTATTTTTGTTTTTGTTGCCTCTTTATGCCACTACTTCTGTCTGAGTGTTGACTTCCTCACTTGTCCCTGGTTAGAAATCAGGACACACCGATTCATGCTTTTTTATGCCAGCCCTGTCCTCTGGACACTTCGTGCAGCATGGCTTTCCCTATCAATTTTGCCTTTTTTTGCACTCTCGTGCTACAGTATATTTGGTTATAAAATAATTATTACCTGCACTTAGCCTGCCGCCTCTGCATTCTGGGGTGAAGACCAACACGCCCTTGACGCGTTCCAAGCTCTTCTACACCAGAACCATAACAGAGAGCTCCCTGCAACGTTTGTTCAATAGTTGTTGTAGTGGAACAATGGTTGTGGTAAACAATGGTTTAAATGACCTCTCGGTGTCTTCTCTGCGTATAAACATAACACAGATAAATATAGAAAGTAGCATTGCTTTCACTTTCACATTGATAACCGAGACAATGAGCATACGAGTATATCTCTCTTGTTTATGGTTTGGTCTTTTGCTCTTCGAGACAGCACAAGTTCATCTCACCTATAAAGAATCACAACCAACACTTTTCTAATCACCCTCTGCTTTTTTTTATTATTAGTAAGCCAAATTATTCCTGGGCTTTTGTGAAGTTTGAAGATTTGGTTAAGAGGGGAGGACTATATTGACAACTAGAATTCACCAAGTCAAGTATTTCATTCATATATATATATATATATATATATATATATATATATATATATATATATATATAAATATAATGAATAAAATGCTAAAGTTGTTGATAAACAAGCAATTATTTTAATAATTAAATATGGTCATTTTAAATGAATTATTATGATAATTTAAAATTAATTATTTCAAATGTGTTTATTTTAATGTATAATTCTATGGCTGGATGTAATAAGGAGTCAGAAAAAATACAAATAAAAATACAGTTAATTTTGATGTTTTTAGCAAAATATAGTAAAAATTTATTTAGTTTTTTTTTTTTTTTAATTAATAAATATATTTATTTTTAGGTAAGATAAACATAATAATACAATTTATCTCTTGTCTGGATGATTTAGTTCTTGTCACCCTGTTGTCCTCCTGTCGTGAAAAAAGACTGTCCTCTATCAGGTCCGCATGGAGCTGGAGGGGGCGTGGCCTCCAGCTCTGGCTGAAAATCGGGAGATTTTCGGGAGAATATTTGTCCCGGGAGGTTTTCGGGAGAGGCGCTGAATTTCGGGAGTCTCCCAGGAAATTCGGGAGGGTTGGCAAGTATGGTCTAGTCTCCTACGTGAATGAGCTAAATAATATTATTTGATATTTTACGGTAATGTGTTAATAATTTCACACATAAATCGCTCCTGAGTATAAGTCGCACCCCAAACTATGAAAAAAACTGCGACTTATAGTCCGAAAAATACGGTAATTTATATTAAAAAATAAACGTCATAAATGTTGAAAGAAAATATATACAGAGTGAAAGTTCAAAAATAAGGTTGCTTGAATCAAATAAAGAATGTCAAAGACCGACCCTATCAAAAATAATAAAAGGTTCCTTCCACATGGATAGCAGCAAACCTAATTTTGAGCACTTCGCTCAACACGGACATCATCAAAGTTCACTTTTAAGCATTCACAAACAGCGCTGACATTTTTGGACCAAGGAGAGGTGATAAAGGAGAGACAACAATATGCTTAATCTGCCTGTGGCAGCATAGGACAAAATTATGTACAAGTTTCTCTTTTTCTTCTCATTACCCATAACTGTGTTGCATTCAAAGACCCTCGATTAAAGTTGTAGTTTTAAAGACATGAGGCGACTTAACCCCCAGGAGATTGACTAATAATAATATAATCATAATAATAATGATGTATTATTACGATTTGTATTACCTAATAATGTGCAACTGGTATAGGCTACAGCACTCCACGCCACCCCGTGAGGGACAAGCGGTAGGAAATGGATGGATGGATGGATGCTGTCTACTTTAGTCACTCAAGTCAGGGATTCTCAAACTGTGGTATGTGTACCTCTAGTGCAGGGGTCGGCAACCTTTACCAGTCAAAGAGCCATTTTGACCAGTTTCACAAATTAAAGAAAACAATGGGAGCCACAAAAATCTTTTGAAATTTAAAATGAAATAACACTGTATACAACGTTTTTTTTTTTGCTTTGTGCTATGTATAAACCAAGGGTCTCAGACATGCGGCCCACACTTTAATATGAACATTGAATGTTAATGCGGCCCGCAGGTTTTTTATGAATGGCGCTTGACAGCGTCATAATTGCCAACCCTCCCGATTTTTCCGGGAGACTATTAATTTCCGGGACATCTATTCTCTCAAACGTGCTGTGATGGCACAGTATTTAACGCCCACTATAACCAGCGTACCGGCCCGGCCATACGTTGTATGGGGCTTCTGCTCGCTCACGTAAGTGACAGCAAGGCATACTTGCTCAACAACCACACAGGTTACACTGACGGTGGTGGTATAAAAAACTTTAACACTCTTACTAATAATGCGCCACACTGTGAACCCACACCAAACAAGAATGACAAACACTTTTCGGGAGAACATCCGCACCGTAACACAACATAAACACAACAGAACAAATACCCAGAATCCCATGCAGCCCTAACTCTTCCGGGCTACATTATACACCCCCGCTACCAAACCCTGCCCACCTCAACAGACGCACAGAGGGGAGGGGAGCAGGGTTGGGATGGGGGCGGGGTTTGGTGGTAGCAGGGGTGTATAATGTAGCCTGGAAGAGTCAGGGCTGCATGGGATTCTGGGTATTTGTTCTGTTGTGTTTATGTTGTGTTAGGGTGCAGATGTTCTCCCGAAATGTGTTTGTCATTCTTGTTTGGTTTTGGTTCAAAGTGTGGCGCATTATTAGTAAGAGTGTTAAAGTTGTTTTATATGGCCACCGTCAGTGTAACCTGTGTGGCTGTTGACCAGGTATGCCTTGCTGTCACTTACGTGTGAGAGCAGAAGATGCATTCAATAAGAGGCTGGGGTGGCACGCTGTTTATACAGATTGTAGAGAGCGCTAAATGCTGTACCATCATGGCACGCCCTTATTATTATTGTTAGGGTGAAAATCGGAGAATATTACTCCCGGGAGTTTTCTGCGAGAGGCTCTAAAATCCGGAAGTCTCCTGGGAAAATCGGGGGTTGGCAAGTATGCAGCTGAGTCGCATCAGAGTGATCAAAGAGCCGCATGCGGCTCCGGAGCCGCGGGTTGCCGACCCCTTCTCTAGGGGTATGTGGGTGCCATCTAGTGGTAGGCCAAAGAATCACTTAATTAAAGTAAAGGTTTTGATTTCCTATATTCAAACACTGTGTTACTGTTCAAACTATCCGTAATGTCACAGTGGCCAAAATATTAGATATAAGTGTTAAATAAAACCTCTGCCTTGTTTTTAATTAATACTTAGGCATACTACGCTAGTTAAAGTTAAAGTGGTGAAATTTGTCCTCTGGTGAGGGGAGCAGTGGGCAGCAGCGGTGCCGCGCCCGGGAATCATTTTTGGTGATTTAACCCCCAATTCCAACCCTTGATGCTGAGTTCCAAGCAGGGAGGCAATGGGTCCCATTTTATAGTCTTTGGTATGACTCGAACCTTGAACCCACAACCTACCGATCTCAGGGCGGACACTCTAACCACTAGGCCACTGAGTAGTCATTGTTGGTCATCATGGTGTTACTGAGAGAGCCAAGTCTTGTCTGTGGTGGTACTTGGTGAAAAAAGTTTGAGAACCACTGCTCTAAGTAAAGGAAAACTTAATAGATAATTATTAATCATATTTAGGGGAATAATGACAGGTTAAATGGTTATTGGAGTTTACATTGAAATTACATTTGTTGTTTTTGTTTAAACACAACCAATTTATTTAGGGGGTTAATCTTGATATGTTCTATATATGTAAATTAAATAAAATATAAAATATCAACAACCTAATTAAGGTTTTTGCATGTGTTTTAAAAATATAGTTTCTACCAAATCCATGCAATAATTAGTTTTTTGTGTGCATGTCCTTTCTACTCACAGCCAAAAGACTTGACTTGGCGGAGTTGGGAGAGGGTTCCTGGTTCAATCCCCACCTTCTACCAACCTTGTCACGTCCGTTGTGTCCTTGAGCAAGACACTTCACCCTTGCTCCTGATGGGTGGGGGTTAGGGCCTTGCATGGCAGCTCCCGCCATCAGTGTGTGAATGTGTGTGTGAATGGGTGAATGTGGAAATAGTGTCAAAGCGCTTTGAGTACCTTGAAGGGAGAAAAGCGCTATACAAGTATAACCCATTTACCTTACAACGCACTTATGTGTTTACTGTGAGGGTTTTTTTTTGTTAGTTTTTTCGTGGTGTGCAATACCAATGTTAGTTTTTTTGTTGTATTTTGTCTTCTATCTATACATATTAGTGAGCAATATGTAGTATTCATTACTATTTTCGTTTTTCATTATGCTTTACTTCTGTTACTGTATGTAAAAACATGCACTGCAACAAAGTAATTTCCCCATTGTGCAGGGATCAATAAAAGTCTATCCTATCCTATCCTATGTACACATACCAAGTGTGAAAATGGCGGCGACATTGGGTTTAGGGTGGTATGGGTTTCCCTTCGGTAGTTTTGTGTATGGGGGCCCAGAATTTGGTATTACGCACCTGTGTATGTTTATTAAGAACCCATTAAACTGTTAATATACAAAGTTACTTTTCCATCTTGCATACTGTAGGCTGCAATAGAGAGTAGTTTTCAACAGATTTCCTTGCGTTTGTTGTCTTGGTCTCATCTTGTTTTACTCGCACTTGCCGTGTTTAATTATAACGCCCAACGATGAAAGAATGGGCATATGCCAATCATGCATGCAAGGTCGTTTCAATGGCAAATGAAGGCCTGACGACTTCCTTATCTCGGCAGAAAAAGTTTTCAATGAGTAGAAGACATACACGTATAAAAAAAGATGCTTATCTGGAAAGTGGACCAAGATGGACAAGAACACACACACACACACACACACACACACACACACACACACACACACACACACACACACACACACACACACACACACACACACACACACACACACACACACACACACACACACACACACACACACACACACACACACTAATGTAAATTCACTAACATGAGGGTGTGTCTTATCCAGGCACTAGAGTCTGTCTGTGCCTCTCTTTCCGCTTCCTACTGTCTCGCCCTCATGTCTTCCACTGTCATTGTTTTGCCGCCTCACTGCGTAACATACCATTGTTTGTATACACATTTGGCGGCGGCGTGCTAAATAAGTGTATGCTGATAAAAATGCATTACGCACATTATGTCAATGTTATTACTGCAGTATATACACAATAGATTGTGTATATTTTCGGTCATCAGACCTGGAAGATAGCATACAATGCATAGTGTGTGTCGCATGCATAAACCCAGTTCAGTCTATTTAAGGGACTGCCAGATCTTCCTGCAAGGGACGTTTATGGACGTGTATAACAGGGCAATTTTTTCCTGAAACGTGTTACTCTTAAAACAGAAATAGGCTGCGAACAAATGCAGAGGATGCTATAGTTCTCAGGATGGTATAGATGTGAAATAGCGTGGTTAAAATGATGGTCAGACCTTGTGACCAGTAGAAGGGTAGCTAGTACAGTCGTGGTCAAAAGTTGACATACACTTGTAAAGAACATAATGTCAGGGCTGTCGAGTGTTTACAATAATTTCTACAACGCTTATTTTTTTGTGATAGAGTGATTGGAGCGCATACTTGTTGGTCACAAAAAACATTTATTTATGAAGTTATTATGGGTCTACTGAAAATGTGACCAAATCTGCTGGGTCAAAAGTATACATACAGCAATGTTAATATTTGATTACATATCCCTTGGCAAGTTTCACTGCAATAAGGCGCCTTTTGTAACCATCCACAAGCTTCTGGCAAGCTTCTGGTTGAATTTTTGACCATTCCTCTTGACAAAATTGGTGTAGTTCAGCTAAATGTGTTGGTTTTCTGACATGGACTTGTTTTTTCAGCATTGTCCACACGTTTAATTCAGGACTTTGGGAAGGCATTCTAAAACCTTCATTCTAGCCTGATTCAGCCATTCCTTTACCACTTTTGACGTGTGTTTGGGGTCATTGTCCTGTTGGAACACCCAACTGCACCCAAGACCCAACCTCCGGGCTGATGATTTTAGGTTGTCCTTTAGAATTTGGAGGTAATCCTCCTTTTTCATTGTCCCATTTACTCTCTGTAAAGCACCAGTTGCATTGGCAGCAAAACAGGCCCATAGCATAATACTACTACCACCATGCTTGACGGTAGGTGTGGTGTTCCTGGGATTAAAGGCCTCACCTTTTCTCCTCCAAACATATTGCTGGGTATTGTGGCCAAACAGCTCAATTTTTTTCATCTGACCACAGAACTTTCCTCCTGAAGGTCTTATCTTTGTCCATGTGATCAGCAGCAAACTTTAGACAAGCTTTAAGGTGCCGCTTCTGGAGCAAGAGCTTCCTTCTTGCATGGTAGCCTCTCAGTCCATGGCGATGCAAAACGCGCTTGACTGTGGACACTGACAGCTGTGTTCCAGCACCTGCCAATCCATTGCAGACCTGCTTTTTGGTGGTTGTCGGTTGACTCTTGATCATCCTGACCAATTTTCTCTCAGAAGCAGGTGATATCTTGCGTTTTCTTCCTGATCGTGGTAGTGACAAAACTGTGCTATGCACTTTATACTTACGGACAATTGTCTGCACAGTTGCTCTTGGGACCTTAAGCTGCTTTGAAATGGCTCCAAGTGACTTTCCTGACTTGTTCAAGTCAATGATTAGTTTCTTTGACTTTCCTATTGTCGCGTTTGTAACCGAGTCTAATGACTGCATCACGTGAGCCATATTTAAATGGGCTCAGAGAAGTCAACAGGTGTCGTCAATCATAATCACTCACATAAAGTAAACCTAATTTGATTTGATTGTAACATTTCTACATCACCAAAATTGATAATGTATTTTGCTGTATATACGTTTGACCAAAAGATTTGGTCACATTTTCAGTAGACCCATAATAAATTCATAAAAGAACCAAACTTCTTGAATGTTTTTTGTGACAAACAAGTATGTGCTCCAATCACTCCATCCCAAAAAAATAAGAGTTGTAAAAAGTGTATGTAAACTTTTGACCATGACTGTATGTGTGTGTGTGTGTATATATATATATATATATATATATATATATATATATATATATATATATATATATATATATATATATATATATATATATATATATATATATATATATATATATATATATATATATACACAGTATACATACATATATATATATATATATATATATATATATATATATATATATATATATATATATATATATATATATATATATATATATATATATATATGTATGTATACTGTATAAGTATATATGTGAATATATGTATGTATGTATGTATGTATGTGTATGTATATGTATATGCATATACAGTATATGTATTTGTATATGTGAAGTGAAATTAATTATTTTCATATAGCACTTTTCTCTCGTGACTCAAAGCACTTTATTGAGTGAAACCCATTATCTAAGTTACATTTAAACCAGTGTGGGTGGCACTGGGAGCAGGTGAGTAAAGTATCTTGCCCAAGGACACAACGGCAGTGACTAGGTTGGCAGAAGCGGGAATCTAACCTGGAACCCCCAAGTTGCTGACACAGCCACAACCAAGCCACACCGCCTCTATGTATATGTATATACCGTATTTTTCGGACTATAAGTCGCAGTTTTTTTCATAGTTTGGCCGGGCTCCAGTACGAATTCTATATGTTTTTTTCCTTCTTTATCATGCATTTTCGGCAGGTGCGACTTATACTCCGGTGCGACTTATATTCCGAAAAATACGGTATGTGTATGTATATATGTATATGTATGTATGTATATCTTTAATCAATTAAGAATCGTTACATATAAGAATTGGGATTCATTCAAAAAGCGATTTTTTTGGACACCCCTAGTGTTACATATTGTACCATTTATTTCGTTCTTTGGCATTTCAGATCTTTCATTGTTTTCTTTTGGAATTCCGTGCAAACAAAATAAAACAATTCAAAATCTGATTTGCTGTGCAGTACAGATGTAGAACTACAAGGATTTAAAGACAAAAATATAAAATCCTCAACAAAAGAGAACATTGAGCAGTGATGGTCAACTTGTGTGCCCACCCTTGTTAATGGGCCTCATTATGAGCACACTCCATTTTAATGGGTCATAATAGCCCACCCTGATAATCAATCTGATAGTTTGCCTCATTGGACTTTTTATGCTTTGATTGGCTACTTGGACTCTAGTGTGGAGACACTGATAGCCTATCATATGGGAATGGGGAGGGGCAGACTGGCTTCTAGCCAACAAAATTGATGGGACCCAGAGGACCTGCTACTTATACCATAGCAGATGAAAGAACAGTGGCGGCAGCAGTGTAATTATCAGGATTTTTGGTTTGTATTTTTTAGGTTTTTATTAGGTACACAGCCAATGCACGTCACTTGACATACAGTAACTGGCCCACTATGTTATGATAAAACAAGCAATTAGAGTGCACACAAGGCAAAGAATGCTAACGTTTTATAAATATAATGCAAAAGCACTATTGCGATTACAACACATTTTCCATAGGTGAAGAGATGTTTAGTCAGTGATGATGTACAGGTCACATGACTCATCGTCAAAACAAAAGCACTACATTGAACTTGTTATAAGTCAGCAGAGTAAGCGGTGAATATGTGTGACAGTAGCGGTTCTTTTATGGTCTCTGACAAGGCTCCAACCCGCAAAGCTGATCTGACAACAGCAATCAGAGAATTTTGGAGCAAGAAGGAGAGTACGGTACTGTTTGTCACCCATTGAGTCCATGCCTTAGAGCAGGGGTGTCAAACTCATTTTAGCTCAAGGGCCGCATGGAGGAAAATGTGTGCACACACGGGCTGGACTATTAAAATCATGGCATTAAAACTGTAAAATAAAGACAACTTCAGATTGTTTTCTTTGGCCAAAACTAGAACAAACACATTATGAAAATTAGGGATGTCCGATAATGGCTTTTTGCCGATATCCGATATTCCGATGTTGTCCAACTCTTTAATTACCGATACTGATATCAACCGATACCGATATATACAGTCGTAGATTTAACACATTGTTATGCCTAATTTGGACAACCAGGTATGGTGAAGATAAGGTCCTTTAAAAAAAAAAAAAAAAAAAAAATAAGATAAATAAATTAAAAACATTTTCTTGAATAAAAAAGAAAGTAAAACAATATAAAAACAGTTCCATAGAAACTAGTAATTAATGAAAATTAGTAAAATTAGCTGTTAAAGGTTAGTACTATTAGTGGACCAGCAGCACGCACAATGTGTGCTTACGGACTGTATCCCTTGCAGACTGTATTGATATATATTGATATATAATGTAGGAACCAGAATATTAATAACAGAAAGAAACAACCCTTTTGTGTGAATGACTGTGAATGAGTGTAAATGGGGGAGGAAGGTTTTTTGGGTTGGTGCACTAATTGTAAGTGTATCTTGTGTTTTTTATGTTGATTTAATAAAAAAATAAATAAATAAACGATACAGATAATAAAAAAACGATACCGATAATTTCCGATATTACATTTTAAAGCATTTATCGGCCGATATTATCGGACATCTCTAATGAAAATATTACAATAAAAATATAGAAAAAAATACCGGCAGCGGTAAAGTTTAGATCCAGGAAGGAAAGAAGAAAGTGAATGAATGTTTATAACTGAATACATTGATATATGCATAAAAATGTTTTCTTTTGTATTTAAAAAAAAAAAAGAATTAAGTAACGTTTATGACAACCTTTTTCCAAAAGAATGTGGGATAGATCAGGATAATGCATACATTTATGATTTGTTTTCAACACGGTTACAAAAAAGTGGGACCCCAAAAATTTACTGTGGGACCCCATTTTTATGACTTGATGGGGTCCCTGGGACCCATTTTGAAAATTCGTAGTGCCAACACTGATGGAGTATTGTATTAATACTAATCAAATATCATCCCGGGGGCCATAGATAATTCATTTGTGGGTCGGATCTGGCCCGTGGCCCTTGACTTTGACACCACTGATCTTCAAAGATACAAATCATTGCTATTGTGACATCCAGTGGACACATTCAGAACAGTTGTTTCTTTCATTCTAAAATTTCAGGTTAATTTTTATATTTAGCAAACTCATCTCGCGGGCCGAATAAAACCTGTTTGCGCGCCTGTTCCAGCCCTCGTGCCTTAGAGACTGCAAGCTATTATAAAAGCCAGAGGTGGTGCAACAAAGTACTGGTGGTGTGTTATGTTTATTTAGTTTTTTTTTTTTTTTATAATTACCTAATTTCCCTTTGAATTCAGTGATTCCATAATTGTTTCATTCTGTCTTATCTAAAAATGTAACTGTTACTGACTACCACAATTTATTTTCTTGACTAATTTCAGTGTTTCTTAGAGCCAGAAAGTTGGCATAACTATAGTTGTTGACATGTCTGTTATCCGCTTTTTTTTATACAAAATTAAACATAATTTTTTTGCCAGGGGTTGTATGTGTTGTTTCATGATCCCTCCCACTTCTGTAAATATGCACTTCATTGAATTAAAGGAAAAATTACTGAATGTAATTTATTTCCTTGTCTGTTCATGAATGACCAAAGTGTTACACAGTGTAGTATAAACAAAGGAGGGATGAGACTCATGGTTTTTTTCTCCACCCACTTCTTGTTTCCTCTCATCTCCTCCTGGACTCCTATATACTTTCAGACACGGACTCTCCCTGTCATAACAATCTAGAAAACAGAATGACTGACTTCACATTTTTTGAATAGCCCTTCAAAATTTGATAAGCTGTCTGTGTAAAACTGCGAGTACAAAAAAAGAAAACTTACCGGTAGACTGAAAGGTATTTTGGTGACCATGGCAAAACAAACATGTCATATCTACCTGGCTCTGCTTCTGTTGCCTCTGTTTGCATTCAGCACAGGTAAGAACTGTTTCTTTTAAAAATCTTTCATATATGACATTTTACATGATGCATGATTGGGAATTAGATGATTACAATAAGATAAGTATGGGTTGTCCTGTAAATATCGCTAATGAACATAACTACGAATAGAAAGTGGCGTGTGTTTGATGGTGCATGGTTTCCTCACCTTCTCAGATGCCAAGATGGACATCATCACCAGTAAGCAAGATGTTCAAGTTGGAAATGAGATTTTACTATTGTGTAAAGGTAAGTTTTTGCACAAACGTAACTTTATCTGTGTCTCTAGTGCATGTGTGGGCCACTTGTAATTGTCAGACTCCCCAAATGCTTTACTTAAAACTTCCTGTTCTCTTATAGCTGGGGGCGAGGGAGATATAACGTGGCAAAAGAATGGCATGGAGATTGATGAAGAGATGGTATCAAAGGTGGACGAGACCTCTTCTAAACTGCTCATCAGGAGGGCCACAGTGGAGGATGGTGGCAAATACACCTGTTTGTGTGAATTTGACAACGGGCACACGGATGACGTTCAGACGCAGCTTTATGTTTATGGTACGTGACATATCATGCACTTTGGCATATACAGTAGTAGCAGCATACAACATCAGGCCAGTTCAAAAGAAAACCTTGTTTTTTATTTATACACATTTATTGTTAAGCAGCATGGGGGTGTAGTTTTGGGGGTTTGAACCTTTTTGACCTCAGGGCCCAACTTTTCCCCTAAAGATGGGCCCACTCAAATATTAACACTGAATTTAGTCATCTTAAACTTGATTTTAATCATCATTTAAAATCCATCCATCCATCCATTTTCTACCGCTTGTCCCTTTCGGCGATCAGTCATGGTATGTTACGCAGTGCGATCAGTCACCACCTGATCGCAGGGCCAACACAGATAGACAGACAACATTCACACTCTAGGGCCAATTTAGTGTTGCCAATCAACCTATCCCCAGGTGCATGTTTTTGGAGGTGGGAGGAAGCCGGAGTACCCGGAGGGAACCCATGCAGTCACGGGGAGAACATGCAAACTCCACACAGAAAGACCCCGAGCTTGGGGATCGAACCCAGGACCTTCGTATTGTAAGGCACATACACTAACCCCTGTCCCTCAAGGACCAATTCAGTTTGAGCAGCAGGTTGTTGTGTTTTTTTGTAAAGCCTACACATGGCCCACAATAAATAGATAGTCAATAAATACATAAACAGTACAGCAATACAACCCTCTGAAGAATTTAAGAGTCTGGCTACAGAGGGGACGAATGATTTGGAAAAGCGATTTATTTTACACGTAGGAAGGGCATAACGTTGGCAACAGAGAGAATTCGCCTGCAAGGACATGGCTCGGGGCGGCAAAGTCATGACTGGGGGACGCTAAAATGCTCTTTGCTTTTCTAGGGATTTGTGGGTTGCAGAAGACGTTTAAGTCTCTTAGTTTTACTCCGGTAATCTTAGAGCAAGACCTAAGAATACAAGTCAGGCTTTTTTGGTCTTTAACTGAAAGACAGTGAAACCACAAAAAACAAACAAAAAAAACCACACATAAGACTCAATAAATGCTTGACAAAAACAACAGAGTATTTAATAATTATATCTAACCCACAGTTAACAAAGTAAACCTTGTTAAATAATATTAGATAAAAATAAATATTATCAAAGCTTAGGTCAGGCTAATTAAAAAAATTAATACTATGATAAATAAAAATGTGTGTTTCTTGAATAAAGTGTCAATGAAGATTTAGTGCAAATGAAAATACAGCTTCATTATTTTAGTCATATTTTTTGCACTTAAATTGTTTTGCTATGACTGCAGCTTCATACTTATACTGTTTGTTTGAAATTGTCATTACTGCCACAAGTGGTGGAAAAGTGCATTAAAACTGAGTACCGCTGGGGCCCATACCGACCACAGCTGGGAAACAACGTTTTTTTTTGGCGGCTTCTTAGGGAGTGCTCGTGACCCAACAATGGTTTAGAAAAACTAGTGTAGTACATCTCCACGACTCAAGAAAATTATTGATTTCAAAAATGGATTCATGGATAAATTGCAGTGAAACTAAATAACTGAAATCAACAAACTCTGTTTTTAAAAAAAAATGTATTTATTAATCTAAAATATTGAATTGAATGATTTGGTGCATTTGCAAACAGCTAAAATTATGCACTAAGAAAACTATTACCTGCTGCCAAAAAATTTGAAAATATATGTACGTACAACACTTAAAACCTTTAGTATATCAGTATATGGAATTACATTATGGAATAGATTAAGCAAAGAAGTGGAACAATGTACTAATATGATCCAGTTTATGAAACTGTGCATACTTAGAGTGTTTACAAAGTACAAGAAGAATCCTGATAAACATATTGAACCTTGTCAAAAAATGTATCACTTTATTCATCTCATAATGTGAATCATAACTTATAAACAAGTATTTATTAGAAAAATGTATGTATGTATGTATTCATGAATACTTTATAAGTGCCATCCATCCATCCATCTTCTTCCGCTTATCCGAGGTCGGGTCGCGGGGGCAGCAGCTTAAGCAGGGAAGCCCAGACTTCCCTCTCCCCAGCCACTTCGTCCAGCTCCTCCCGGGGGATCCCGAGGCGTTCCCAGGCCAGCCGGGAGAGATAGTCTTCCCAGCGTGTCCTGGGTCTTCCCCGTGGCCTCCTACCGGTCGGACGTGCCCGAAACACCTTCCTAGGGAGGCGTTCGGGTGGCATCCTGACCAGATGCCCGAACCACCTCATCTGGTTCCTCTCGATGTGGAGGAGCAGCGGCTTTACTTTGAGCTCCCCCCGAATGACAGAGCTTCTCACCCTATCTCTAAGGGAGAGCCCCGCCACTCGGCGGAGGAAACTCATTTCGGCCGCTTGTACCCGTGATCTTGTCCTTTCGGTCATGACCCAAAGCTCATGACCATAGGTGAGGATGGGAACGTAGATCGACCGGTAAATCGAGAGCTTTGCCTTCCGGCTCAGCTCCTTCTTCACTACAACGGATCGATACAGTGTCCGCATTACTGAAGACGCCGCACCGATCCGCCTGTCGATCTCACGATCCACTCTTCCCCCACTCGTGAACAAGACTCCGAGGTACTTGAACTCCTCCACTTGGGGCAAGATCTCCTCCCCAACCCGGAGATGGCACTCCACCCTTTTCCGGGCGAGAACCATGGACTCAGACTTGGAGGTGCTGATTCCCATCCCAGTCGCTTCACACTCGGCTGCGAACCGATCCAGTGATAGCTGAAGATCTTGGCCGGAGGAAGCCATCAGGACCACATCATCTGCAAATAGCAGAGACCTAATCCTGCAGCCACCAAACCAGATACCCTCAACGCCCTGACTGCGCCTAGAAATTCTGTCCATAAAGGTTATGAACAGAATCGGTGACAAAGGGCAGCCTTGGCGGAGTCCAACCCTCACTGGAAACGTGTCCGACTTACTGCCGGCAATGCGGACCAAGCTCTGACACTGATTATACAGGGAGCCAACTGCCACAATAAGACAGTCCGTTACCCCATACTCTCTGGTACACGGTCGAATGCCTTCTCCAAGTCCACAAAGCATATGTAGACTGGTTGGGCAAACTCCCATGCACCCACTTTATAAGTGTATTATAAGTGTATAAGTGTATTATCCTATATACAATAAATAATTGATTGATTATTAATGTGTTTATTTATCCTTTTTTAATGTATTTACAGTATTTATGTATTTATTTGTTTATTCACTGTTGTGTTACAGATTGAGGACAAACAAATGTGAAGCAAATTGCTATGAAACAGAACGGGGTAGAATTTAATAAGCTTTACTTCTTCTTACTCTTATTCTGACATGTTGTAATGAGAAACTAGAAATATGTGATACACAATATTATCACTGTATGTATGTTTAACATCCACTAATACCATGAACAAACACTAATGACAATGGAGCCATTGACTATGTAGTATTGTAGTGGTCCATGTAGCCTTTATGTGTAATAAGCATGCAAGGATCAATTCCCTATTCAATGTGTAAATTACAAATGATTCAACATACATTAAGAACTGTGCACCCAAGTAAATCATCACCTTATGCTGGCCTTATGCTTATGCTCGTCAATTATAGTGGACTATATTGTACCAAAAACATGCATCCTGTATCTCTTGCAAGACGGTCCTTCATTTGGAAGCACCCCCACCTACCATGAGTTTTTGGAGGGTACAGATGGGATATTGCCTTGTCTGGTGTCGGGCCAGCCGGCAGTAGATGTCCGCTGGATATACAACAAGGAGCAGAACTCTTTTTATGGTAAGTGTATCATTCATTACCTATAGCACAGGTGTCAAACTCAAGGCCCGGGGCCACATCTGATTCGCCAAATCATTTTATGTGGCCGGCAAAAGCTTGGAAAAATTGTGCATCAATAAGGGATTTTATCTTTCTTGATTAATGTATTTAAATTTTGACAGAAAAACAATTGTATGCATGCAAATTAAGTTCTTAACTTAAGCTATTATTTCCTTACTTATTTTGTTATTCATATATGCAATCATGCTAGTATCTAAGATCACTAAGTTTTTCACGGTTCTCCGATAAATACAATGTAAAACTTAAAACGGTAATACCGTATTTTCTGGACTATAATCCGTTTTTTTCCTCAAAACTCGACAGTGCGGCTTATAACCCGGTCCGCCGAATGTAAGGAATCATTTTAGTTGTGCTTACCGACCTCGAAGCTATTTTATTTGGTACATGGTGTAATGCTAAGTGCGACCAGTAGATGGCAGTCAAACATAAACGATAAGTGTAGATAGCACTAAGATTGCAATATGTAAACAACACCAACATTTTACATGTTCCATTGAATATATAGACATTACACACGGCGCTCAAAAATCGTTTAAAATGTTTTACTACGACTTTGGTAAGCTATGAAGCCGCACCGCTTGAAGGATTGTTGGCGCATTAAGCATACGAGTATTATTATGGCTTGTGTATAACGTAAGACATATTATATGGCGTTTTGTTTTGCAATATTATGTAAAAGCAACTTTTCTCACCTTTTGGTACCCGCTGATCTGTCCTGAAAAAGTCCTGAAAAATTGTCGATAAGCTTCTTCTTTTTCCTCTATCTTCTTGTTATGGGACATTCATCCTCCGCTGTTGCCATTTCTAATATAAAGTAGTGTAATGTTCTTACTTATATCTGTCAGTAAACTCGCCATGAAAGCGCTAAAACATACCGGTGTGGTGAGTTTACATTGTTCACCCAAGGAACTTTAGTTATTAGAGTTCCAGTGGGATGGCTAAGTCTAAATGTCATTAAAACAGTTAACTCCATCTTTTGACACTTCTTCAACGCCTGTCCTTGCACGCTATACGGCTACAACAAAGATGACGGGGAGAAGACGCTGTCGAAGGTGAGCCACGTAAATAAGACCGCTCACAAAACGGCGCATCCGGAAGCTGTCAGAAAGCGGCTTAAAGATGATCTGTAAAACATAATCTATGCAACACTTTGACCAAAGAACCACCATTACATGTTACAGTATGTACACCACAAGAAAATGTTTTAAATTAAAAAATAATAATAATAATAATAAATGACTCCTTTAATGCACCTTATAATCCGGTGCGCACTATGGCCAGGAAAATACGGTACTAACGGTCTGGAATTTTACGGCAGGTTATCATTTTATTGGTAATCGTTACATCCATGTTGTGTGATAATCAGTCCCTAAGGTCATGCAGGGAGACATTTGATTGATTAGACAAATGCGTTGCGGATGAGTGCTGCATAAATTTGATTGGCGCAAATGTCGACGATTGGCCAAAATTTATGAGGGAATTGCGGGATTAGGCAAAGTTGTTGCGTAGCGCACAATTTGCCGGGATTGGTTGAATTTGCATAAATTAGCGCGATCGCAATATAACAAAATGTGGGGCGGTATAGCTCGGTTGGTAGAGCGGCCGTGCCAGCAACTTGAGGGTTGCAGGTTCAATCCCCGCTTCCGCCATCCTCGTCACTGCCGTTGTGTCCTTGAGCAAGACACTTTACCCACCTGCTCCCAGTGCCACCCACACTGGTTTAAATGTAACTTAGATATTGGGTTTCACTATGTAAAGCGCTTTGAGTCACAAGAGAAAAGCGCTATATAAATATAAATCACTTCACACACTTCACAACAAAATCGTAGAGGGACTGAATATTACCATGACACGCCCCTCTGAGGGCTTCCATAACTGCAATGTGACCCAAGATGAACATTTGTTTGATGCCCCCGTGCCACAGTAAACCGCCAATCTTATTTCTGTGCTTGCTTAAAAACATTTTTTCTGATTCATAAAGCAGTAGCCAAATGAAGCAGTAGCCAAATGAAGCAGTAGCCAAATTGCCTTTTCCCAAATTTCTATCTTTTATATAATAACTTTGTGTTTTTTTTTTTTTTTTTATCTTTTTCGCTGCAGGAAATAATGTTCGTCAGCAGCCTGATAACACACTCTTGATTGAGAAAGTGAGGAGACAGGATGCTGGGACATACATCTGCCATGCCCAGATAAGAGGAAGGCCCATCTACAAGCAGCTTTCCATATCTGTTGTTGTCAATGGTAAGTATATTCTTTACATACAGTACTCTTTTATATTTTTTGTCTAGACACCAGAAATCAATTCAGCATTTAGTCTAGTGAATGGTATTCCCATATATTTAAACTTGATACAGCTCCTCCTACTGTGCATCTGAGAGAAGAGGTGAAGAAAGTGATAGCTGGACCAGAAACCAACGTTTCCTTGCTTTGTTTGGTCGACGGCCATCCTAAACCTAATATTACCTGGAACATGTAAGTGATTGATGACTGTGCCTCACATCCAGCTGTAGAGTTTGCATGTTCTCCCCATTTAATGTGGGTTCATGTGTGTGTAGATGTATAATCATTTACAGTAGAGTAAGCCTGAATGCAAACTCTGGACCCATAGCCTCCAGATTTCCGACATTTCACTAACAAGTTCTCTTTATTTACTTTCTGCTCCTAAAAAAATAATCTGGCAGTTATTTCCCATAATGTCAATAAGTTTTAGAGGAATCTGTGATCCAAGTCCACGGTTATTTTAAAACTGATATGGTTAACATTATGAACAAAAAAGAAATATAAAACAATGACCATTTCTGGACTTCCCTGCTCTTGTATCTCTTCTTCTATCAACACCATAGTCTGTGGTTCTTCATGCTCTTTCAGCATTCCCTCAAGCACCTTAAAGAAAACATTGCAGAAGAGGACGCAAAATACAATTACCTTCTTTTTTTCTAATTTTTGAGTTCCAGCCAGGCCTGCCCTTCTTTCTCTGTTTTTTCCTCAGTTTCTGACTCCGTCTTTCTACCCTCAAGGGTGCTCCTGATTTTCAGGATCACATTTGGCTTTAGTCTTTAAAAATGTTTCCATCCAAGCTCTGACCAAAACCCCTTCATCTTCAAAGTCAGAATCATCAAATGATCACTACAAATTAAACTCCTCTCTGTGAGTCAATTTGTTTGGAGAGGTCCATACTTTACTCATATTCCCATCATTTAGAACTGATGCAGGCTGACCCCTTATTTAGCTGTATTGCTACAACTGGTAACAATGCATTTGGCAGACAAATTGACTAATTCTGTAACGTCGTGGACGCAAGGTAATGCGCGGATTGTTTTTCCAAGATTGCAGCACGAACTCCGGAGACAAATGTGCAGGTAAGATAGTGATTTATTCTTATAAATCAGGCAGGAACAATCAAACAAACACAAGAAGAGCGTGCCGATTGCACGGGGAATGCCTATAGCACGGGGAACTAACGGAATAGCTAACTAGGAAACGCATAATGCAAAGCTTAGCTCAGAGATCCAAAGGGTAGTGATGGGTCCGGCAACACCGATGCATCGGCGCATGCGTCGAGCTCATGGAGCGAAACCCTGTGTCGGTGCACGTACCGCTTTTAGAAAGTCACGTGACCGATCATGCGCTGTTTTGGTCACGTGACCGATACGCGAACTGTGTCGCTCTCCCGCCTCCTCTGTGCCCTGTGAGCGGGTCTTTTCTACAGCCGGAGAAATAATAACTAAGAAGAGACGACTGAAGTGTTGATAACACCAAACTTAATTCCCCCCCCCCCCCCCCCCCCTCTCTATATCCCACACCCCGGATTGTAAATAATGTAAATAATTCAATGTATATACTCTGATGATTAACTTGTGTGATGACTGTATTATGATGTTAGTATATGTCTGTATCATGAATCAGGGACCCCGACTTAAACAAGTTGAAAAACTTATTGGGGGGGTTACCATTTAGTGGTCAATTGTACGGAATATGTACTTCACTGTGCAACCTACTAATAAAAGTCTCAATCAATCAATGAAAGAAATAGTCTAAAATTGAATACGTTGGAAAAACCGTTTTTTTAAAATAAAAATGTGTAAAAAATTAATTTAAAAAAATCCCAGTCCACAAGCATCCTCATTCACAACACATTCTCTTAGATTTCCATGTTATGATCCATGTTCACATTTTTTATTGACTGTATCTAAAAAAGATACGAATATATTTTTATTTAAATGAAGATATGAAATACAATGACTTGGTTTATTTTATTGTATATACTAGGTCATAAAATCAGTGTCAGTTGAGGCGGTCCATAGGTTGCCTGTAGGGATTTTTAATGTCCAGCAGATGTCAGTATTTAGTGACACAGTATCAATACAGTATCAATACAGTTTTGCAATGTGTCGAAACGCTTCATGGCGCCTCATCAACCCATCACTACCAAAGGGTAATCGACGTAAACTGTTGCATGGAAGCAAACAAAAGCACCAGATTGAGTGAGGCGAAAAGGCAGGACTAAATAGCTCTCTGATTAGTGCCCAGTAACAGGTGAGTGTCCTGAACACTAATCAAAGGCAGGTGACACTAATCAGTACCCATGACAACCGAGAAACACAAAACAGGGGTGCTGAAACAGAACTTAAACCACACATGAATCAAAACCTAAATAAACTATGATCCGGGCAACGGATCATAACAAATTCCTTGAAATTCTGTGTGAAAATATAATTCAGGATGAAGATGCTACCAAAACACATACAATGCTGTATGAAATTGCCTCCAGTCTTCTGTAAGTGACTTTAGTAAGCTGATGGAGGCCGCCCACATTTGGAGGCAAAAAGTGGGGGTTCTGAAATTCTACCTGTAGACTTAAATTTTAGGTCCAGAACTGTGAAGTAAGTGCCAATGTTGTCAGCATTAAAGGGACCCTTTGACCCTTCCCCCTTTGTCTTAAATTAAGCCCTCACTCCTCGAAAATATGGAGGGAAACAAACCCTAAGAAATTAGACACTACCTGTTTCCCACTATGTCATCACCCTGGGCTGCTTAGTGGCTCTCATATAGGCAGTCACATACTACACTATGGTGTACGACATTAAATCAGATTTTCCTCCATGCGACCCCTGAGCTAAAATGAGTTTGACACCCCTGATCTAATTGATTAGTTAAAATTCTGAATCGTATGTATGTATGAATTTCTCTGCAGGCCAGTATTTTATGACCCCTCACATCACAAGTACAACTCTGACCGCAGCCAGTTGACCATAAGATCAGTTGTCAGGGACGACTATGGGGAGTACGTCTGCACCGCCACCAACAAGATCGCTGAAAGCAGCGCTACCATCATGCTTCACGTCTTTGGTTTGTTTTAATCTTCAACGATGTTTGTCGTTTGTCTTTGTGAACATAACACAACTGCGGGGAAACACTGTCATATTAATGTACAGACAGTACAGTGCCGTGGTGATGTTGGACTTCTTTCATTTCAGAATCCCCAGAGGTGTCTTTGTCTGTCGAATGGCAGAACGTCAACGTGGGCGAGCGTGTGTCTGTGGCCTGTAACGTCTCCGGCCATCCTCAGCCTGAACTACACTGGATCAACAAGTACAATGGACAAACACTGGTATGTGTGTACTGTGCCAGACACACAACATTAGTCTTGATTATTCCATGTGAGGTCTAACTTTCGTATTATATGTTTGCGTTTGGTCTCTTAGGACTCTTCTTCTGGTCGTATCCGTGTTGAGGAAGGTGTGTTGGTGATTGATGAAATAGTGCCCTCTGATGGTGGTCTGTATTCCTGCATGGCTGTCAGCGTCACTGGCAATGCTTCAAGAGATGTTGCAATTCACAGTAAGAGATCATCTTATCTTTGCATTGGAATAAACTGTGCGCTTACTTTATTTTTGCATTTTATTAGATATAGTAGTAATAGTTTAGTAGTAGTTTATTTTTGACTTGTTATAAACAAAGCAAAATAAATAATATCAAAAAGGAAATAATCTTAGTAACATTTCAGTAAAGTACAGAAATAGAAATAAATACTTCACAATTAAAACACATGAAAAATAAAAACAATAAATAATTGTTGGGTTTTTCATATCTAAAAAAGAGTGGGAAGAAGTAAAACGAGTCCCACCCCTTATTTATAAACTAAATACCAAGTTTTTTTTATTCATCCATCCATCCATTTTCTACCGCTTGTCCCTTTTGGGGTTACGGGGCGTGCTGGAGCCTATCTCAGCTGCATTCTGTTTGCAGCCAACTTTTTTTTAACCCTTCGCGAGGATTATAATTCTTTATGTAAATAGGAAGATATTAATCGTGTCTTTGTAGTTTTATTTTTATTTTGAACATGAACAATAATTAACATAAAAACATAAGGAGACAAATGTGTTTGCCACATGTATGTTCAAAAAAGGAGTGGGAAATCGTTGAAACTTATCAAGTACACTCAAAAATATCAATACAATAATCCCCCATTTTTCGCTGTTGGCTGGTTTCGGACATGACTGCGATAAATTAATTTCCGTAAAGTAGGACTTGTTAATTATAAATCAAATCTGTTCATAGCGAGAGCATAAAAACTTGTTTACTACCTTCTAAATACATTTTTCAATATTATGAGAGCCCTCTAGACATGGAATAACTTTTAGTCACATTTACACTCTTTTAATCCAATATAGCACTGGTTAGTAAACCAAGTACCACCATAATGACCAGCATTAAAATATAGTAGAGTAGTAAGCCCAAGTATTCATTAAAAATATGGCAGTGGTTTCGTTTAACAAGTATATTTAATATTTTTAGCCACTGTAACATTAAAGTTAAAGTACCACTGATAGTCACACACACATTAGGTGTGGTGAAATTAACCTCTGCATTTGACCCATCACCTTGTTCCACCCCCTGGGAGGTGAGGGGAGCAGTGAGTAGCAGCGGTGGCCGTGCTCAGGAATGATTTTGGTGTTTTAACCCCCAATTCCAACCCTTGATGCTGAGTGCCAAGCAGGGAGGTAATGGGTCCCATTTTTTATAGTCTTTGGTATGACTCACCTGGGGTTTGAACTCACGACCAACTGATCTTAGGGCGGACACTCTAACCACAAGGCCACTGAGCAGGCTACTCACAGTGTGAACAGTAAAGTTATAGTTAAAAAGTTAAAGTACCAATGATTGTCACACACACACTAGGTGTGGTGAAATGTGTCCTCTGCATTTGACCAAACCCCTTGATCACCCCCTTGGAGGTGAGGGGAGCAGTGGGCAGCAGCGGTGCCACGCCCGGGAATCATTTTTGGTGATTTAACGCCCAATTCCAACCCTTGATGCTGAGTGCCAAGCAGGGAGGTAATGGGTCCCATTTTTTATAGTCTTGTACGTACCACAGTTTGAGAATTCCTGCTATATATGTATTCTTAACAGCATGCTCTGATTAGTTTGGTCTCATCCAGTGGCCAATACTACTGTAGTATTAATATCTTTAGTTAATTTAGCCATGTTTATGCTTAAGAATGCTTAATTTAGGGAAACAGATTGTAGAATATGTTAAAAAAAAATAAAAAAAAAAAAAAAAAAAATACAATTCAGCGATGTGAGGAAGCCATGGTATTTGAAGCAAGATGTTGCGAAGAACGACTCTAATTCATTAATTTGCCTGCTTCCAAGTAACAATAACAATAATAATAAAAATGATATAGATAATTGTAATAAAAAATAATTCCAACATAATAATATAAAGCCAAGAATAATGATATAATAAACATATTAATCAAGACAAGACTAAATATAGAAAGAAAAAAAGGCAAAACTATGCCCCCTTTTGATGATCTATATAACTTCCCATCCTCACATCTTTTAGGAATCATGTTTTTATACTGTACGTGTTCTTAAACTACTCTATGTTCATACATTGTTTCAATTCATCACACAGTCCATTCCAGAGTTTAACACCGTAAACTGATACACAAAAGCTTTTTCTTGTCTACATTCTTAAAAAATAAAAACAATCAAACTCTTATACTCCATCCTAAATATTTCCTGGCAGTTCGTTGGCTTCAAACATGCTCTGTGCATCACTTACCCAAGATCCAGTTGTTTGGAGCTGTCACAGAAGTATCAACCGTACAATGTGTTTATTATTACAGTATATCACTTCAAATATAATTATGTTTGTACATCTAGTATGTTTATTAATATATTGTTTCATATAGAATCAAAAATGTCCTGTCATTATGTGAAATTGTGCACTACTGCAAATAATAACACCTCTATTCCATTCTGATCCATACAACTTGTCGTCATTAGGTACATCCTAGACTGGTCACCAGTCATAAACAGGGCACATATACAGGTATTGTAGACAAACAACCATTCACACTCCTTTTAGCTTCACACATGTTCCCACGTAGATTTTAACCTGCATCTCTTGACTGTTAGAATATTCTAATATATACATTTTGCTCTTAAATCCACTAGATGCATTCCTTAAACTAAGAGTACAAACACACATATTGTAGCTCATTGTTTACATCTCAGAGAGGACACTTTGACATCATGGGCCGGTGTTTTATCCTTCCACTTCATCAAGCTTGCAAGCCGATTTTGTTTAGTCTTACTCTACATGTTCATGTTGATGATTCCTGCAATCACAAAGTTCACCTATGTCTGATAGAAGGAACAAAATCCACGATTCAAGGCATCAAAGGATGAAAAGTTTCAGCTACAGTACACATCCTCATTGCCTCAACCATCACGAAACCTCAAAGACTTTGGACCAGTCCACCTTTGTCCAATAAAGACAATGAAGACATAACATTCCCCAGTGTTTTAGACTTAGATTTAGACTTAAACTTCCTTTTATTGTCATTCAATTTTCAACTTTACAGTACAGATAACAAACTTTAGTTGCATTAGCTTGTTGTAGTGCAGGATAAAAGAGCAATAAGGTGCAGATGTAAATAAATAGATTACTGTACAGATAAATATATTGCACTTTTGCATATGCATCCACGTTTATGGATGTATGTTATATTGTCTTTATATTCCAGCGAGTTAATCCGTTTTTGGGGGGAATTGAGAGGATTATTTTGATGCGTTCAAGAGTCTTATGGCCTGAGGGAAGAAGCTGTTACAGAACCTCTGCTACGGAGGCTGTGGAACCTCTTTCTAGAGTCCAGCAGTGAAAACAGTCCTTGGTGGTGGTGGGAGAAATCTCTTCAGATTTTCTGAGCCTTGGTCAGGCAGCGGCTTTTTGCGATTTCCCGGATAGGAGGAAGAGGAGTCCTGATGATCTTTTCTGCCGTCCTCACCACTCTCTGCAGAGACTTCCAGTCTGAGGCACTGCAGGCTCCAGTCCAGACAGAGATGTAGTTGGTCAGTAGCTTCTCTATAGTGCCTCTGTAGAATGTGGTGAGAATGGGGGGAGGGAGCTGTGCTCTTTTCATTTGACGCAAAAAGTGCATGCGCTGCTGAGCTCTTTTTACAAGAGCTCCGGTGTATAGGGACCAAGTCATATTGCCAGTTATCGGCACCCCCAGGAACTTGGTGCTGCTTACCATCTCCACTGCTGTGCCGTTCTAAACCTTGTTAGGCTGACCTGCGAGCTACCATACCACCGTGCAGCCCAAATGCAGCCACAGTAAATTTAATTAATATATATTTGTTAGTGTCAATCAACAATGACAACTAATTTATCCTTTGCAGGTGTACATGATCATTTGAAATTGATACTTACCATTTCAATGCATATTTAGTTTTTTCATCTTCATCCTCTTGACCCACAGCACAGCCTGGACCACCTCTTTACCTATCAGTGTCACCTGGACCTGCATCAGTATTCTTCTCCCTTACAACTCTGCCTGTCAGTGGGGGGACACCAATCACAAACTTCGTTCTGCAGTGGAGGAAAAATGCAGCCGAGCAATGGAAGGAGATCACAGTCCCAAATGCTGGTGATTTACAGTAGTGATTAATCACTGCTCCTAAAAAATTATTTGTGCTCTCTGGATCATTATGTTTAAAGGACATATCCATGTTTCTACATCTAGACACTATGGCTGTGACTTCCCTCGAGCCTTACACGTTATATACTGTGCGTTTGGCGGCTTTGAATGCAGCAGGACTGGGACAATTCTCAGAAGCGCACACTGCTCACACCCAAGGAATACGTGAGTGTCACACACGAGTAGCATATGACGGCGCAACAAAACACAAGTCTGAGCGAAAAATCTTCTCTGTTTGTTTATATTTTCGATGTAAATTGTCCGATGGCGTAGTTTTTGACCATGCATTAATCTACATTTGTCATCTGTTCTCACTATTTCGTCTCTTTTTCCATATCTTATGTAATGTCTCCAAAATCATCATTACCATACCATCTTGTCCGATGCCATCATCTCCCTGCAGGAGGTAAGACAGTCTCAGGATTGTTTCTATGTTCATCAAGATCCCCAATAGCTGCTGCGAAAGTAGCTATCAATTCATTTGTATGACATTTGTGCTGAATGGACAATTCAGGGCGACACAAACATCTTTATCTTGAGCAACTTGCAGTTTGCTTAAAGGGGAACTGCAGTTTGTTTAGTTTTTTTCCTATCATTCACAATCATTATGAAAGACATGACGACATATTTTTAAAAAATGCATTCTAGATGTTAAATACATTTGATCAGAAGTCCGCTAACAATGGAGCCTGTGGTAGCCGTTCAATTCTGCCAATAGAGCCTCTAAAAAAACATCCAAATACCTCCATTAGGGTTTTATATACATGATTTATGTGTAATGTAATATTGAGAACATTTATAATAACATTTAATATTTACGTGTTTTGATCATTTTAAGCAGACGCAGTGCATTAATTTAAAAATGCATTACAACAATTGCTTTATATTTCTTCTTCATCACCGATTGCTGCTCACTGCAGACTTTATTTGAGCCAACAAACATAATAAAACATCACTTACATTAGGATGCCTACTGCTAGGGTGTTCATATATTCCCATTTAGATTAAACATTTCTCATAATCCTCGCAAAGAAACTGGGTCGGGGGAACGAGTGCTTTTTGTGTTGTTCTTGCCAGGTCCAGAATGCTAAATGGCTATCAAAGTGTCCCAACTTGTCGGATTATATCTTCAGCCATCTACTTTTCACGTGAGATGCATGATTTATGATCTACAATAAACTTACAGGGAGCAGGGAAGCAAGAAAGCAGCAGATCCCTCTGATGTTGTAAACATCGGCACACAGGAAGTTATCACGGCGTCATTATAAATAGTTAGTTTGCGTTAGTGCTTATAATAATAATATCACTAATCCTTGGTTAATATTCAAGTCGCGAAATGTAAATTGAGTATTGTTGGTGCTTTTTGAACGGTCATTTATCAGATTTTATGGGCAGAATAGTGGAGCTCCCATTAGCTCCGCTGTAAGCAGACTTTTATTTACTGTTTTTATTTAATATTTAGAATGCATAAAAAAATTGTGAACAATAGGCAACATTAAAAAAAAGGAGTGCATTTCACCTTTAGGTTAATTTCAGTTGTATCAGACCAAATATGAGTGTACGCCCTGAGATCGGTAGGTTGTGAGTTCAAACCCTGGCCGAGTCATACCAAAGACTATAAAAATGGGACCCATTACCTCCCTGCTTGGCACTCAGCATCAAGGGTTGGAATTGGGGGTTAAATCGCCAAAAATTATTCCTGGGCGCGGCCACCACTGCTGCCCACTGCTTCCCTCACCTCCCAGGGGGTGATCAAGGATGATGGGTCAAATGCAGAGAATAATTTTGCCACACCTAGTGTGTGTGTGTGACTATCAGTGGTACTTTAACTTTAAATAGCAGAACAATAAACTTAATGTGACAAAACTGAAGACATAATTAAAGTTTTTATTACACTGTTAGGTACACATTTTTTACAGGGATTTATCACTGCTATAGTTCTATTTTCAATAAAAAAATATTAACTTCCAATTTTCACATATTGTCAACATTGAGATCAAATAACTTTAACCCCGTAACCAGTTCAACCTCCCTTAGTCAAATTTAACACAGGTGGTTCATTTAAAATATATTCAGATTTAGTCCTCTCTGCATTAATAATCATTCTATCATTTTATCTAATCCAATTATCGATCAGTTTTAGTTTGGCATTTAAATTGTTATTAAGTTCATCAGAGTCTATAGTGACTGAAAATGGATAGTAGTTACAGTAAAATGGCTGTCATCATTTGTGGCAATAGACATGACAGCTGTGCTTTGATAGTGAAGTCCATGCGATGCCCAAAAAGTCTAATTTTCTGCATGGTCTTTTTGCTCTTTCCTTTAGGTGAACCAGACAGTCCAGTATTATTGTCTGATAAGATGAATGTAGGGGACAACTCATTCTCTGTCCCCCTTAAAACTTCGAATGATGGCGCGACTCCTGTCCTGCACTACACTCTGCGATATCGACAGGTCAAAACCATGTTTGTGCTTTCTTTGATTTGAGTGTGTCCTCCATTCCGTATTTGAAACAAATGGCAGTTCAATGAAAAAAGTCACTAACAAGAAAAGGTCATTTAAATAATTGTACTTCTGATATCATGAATTTCTAAGGATCACATATTGCAAGGTAAAGTTACAAGTTACATATACCCTGAAAATAAATGTTTAGGACCTATACTCATGTACATGGATTTTCTTACCTCTTCCATTAACGGTTGGCCATAAGTCAACATTGTCTGACCTGTGAACACACTAGTAAGTTTTGCGCTGTGAACCAATTGTTTTGTCACTTCTTTCTATCTGCTAATCTGTCTACAATAAACTTGTCTTTAAAGTTGTTTGGCACAGTTTCCCAATATCGTAGTCTGTCGACAATGGAGTCCCACTTTCTGTTTTCTGACTCCTTCTGTGTCCCATGCTTCAGCTCTCAGTGCAAAATTGTTTTTTCATTAGGGTAAAGATGGGACTGAGTGGACTGAGAAGCAACTGTCATCCAACACTGACTCTGTCACTCTCAAAGACCTGACTTCCGGCTCTGACTATCAACTAGAAGTCATAGCAGTAAATACTAATGGTTCTTCTCTCCCTGCAACATTCAACTTCACCATCGCAGAACAACCTGGTATGAATTATTTACACACAGTGCAATATTTTAGTGTGCAATACGTGTATAACATTCTAACATATTCAAACACTCACAGTGCACAGCCGCATGACCAAAGGCAGCGTGGTTGGCATCATCATGGTGATCTTCCTGGTGGTTTTCTTGGTGGTGGATGCCACCTGCTGCTACAGAAACCGTTGTGGTCTGCTTATGTACATTGCTGTAAAACTTTTTGGACAGAAAGTTCCAGGCCTCAAAGTGCTTGAAGAAGGGGAGGGTACCACAAACGGGTAAGAAAGTCTACATCTTTGCAGCGATTGTGAATTGGCATTAAAGCAGCTTGTAATGTTTTCCGTTTTTTTTTTTTTTAAATATAGGGATATGAAGTTGAATGGGATGTCTACCCCCAGAGGTGGCAGACACCATCCAGGAGTTGACATAAACTCTTCTAAGGAAGGCGGACCACTCACAGAGGTCACCTGTGACAAAGCGTCCCTCACTAAACATGAGTATGTACACAACTCCATCCCATACATCCATTTTCTACCGCTTGTCCCTTTTGGAGTTGTGGGGGGTTCTGGAGCCTATCCCATCTGCATTCGGGCGGAAGGCGGGGTACACCCTGGACAAGTCGCCACCTCATTGCAGTGTACACAACTCATTAACAGCAGTGGTGAGCCGTGTGTTTCCCACCTAGGCCTTCAGTGATGTCCGACTTCAATGATTACCTTATTATTTTACGTATGCGGTAACATATTACGGCATTTCCGGTTGTATGATTTTTTCAAAACTACAAACCCCGTTTCCATATGAGTTGGGAAATTGTGTTAGATATAAATATAAACGGAATACAATGATTTGCAAATCCTTTTCAACCCATATTCAATTGAATGCACTACAAAGACAAGATATTTGATGTTCAAACTCGTCAATCAATCAATCAATCAATGTTTATTTATATAGCCCTAAATCACAAGTGTCTCAAAGGGCTGCACAAGCCACAACGACACCCTCAGTACAGAGCCCAAATAAGGGCAAGGAAAAACTCACCTCATAAACTTTATTTTTTTTGTTGCAAATAATAATTAACTTAGAATTTCATGGCTGCGACACGTGCCTATGTATTTGGGAAAGGGCATGTTCACCACTGTGTTACATCACCTTTTCTTTTAACAACACTCAATAAACGATTGGGAACTGAGGAAACTAATTGTGGAAGCTTTGAAAGTGGGATTCTTTCCCATTCTTTTTTTATGTAGAGCTTCAGTCGTTCAACAGTCCGGGGTCTCCGCTGTCGTATTTTACGCTTCATAATGCGCCACACATTTTTGATGGGAGACAGGTCTGGACTGCAGGCGGGCCAGGAAAGTACCTGCACTCTTTTTTTTTACGAAGCCACGCTGTTGTAACACGTGCTGAATGTGGCTTTGCATTGTCTTTCTGAAATAAGCAGGGGCGTCCATGAAAAAGACGGCGCTTAGATGGCAGCATATGTTGTTCCAAAACCTGTATGTACTTTCAGCATTAATGGTGCCTTCACAGATGTGTACGTTACCCATGCATTGGGCACTAATGCACCCCCATACCATCACAGATGCTGGCTTTTGAACTTTGCGTCGATAACAGTCTGGATGGTTCGCTTCCCCTTTGGTCCGGATGACACGATTTCGAATATGTCCAAAAACAATTTGAAATGTGGACTCGTCAGACCACAGAACACTTTTCCACTTTGCATGAGTCCATCTTAGATGATCTCGGGCCCAGAGAAGCCGGCGGCGTTCCTGGATGTTGTTGATAAATGGCTTTCGCTTTGCATAGTAGAGCTTTAACTTGCACTTACAGATGTAGCGACAAACTGTATTTAGTGACAGTGGTTTTCTGAAGTGTTCCTGAGCCCATGTGGTGATATCCTTTAGAGATTGATGTCGGTTTTTGATACAGTGCTGTCTGAGGGATCGAAGGTCACGGTCATTCAATGTTGGTTTCCGGCCATGCCGCATATGTGGAGTGATTTCTCCAGATTCTCTGAACCTTTTGATGATGATATGGACCGTAGATGTTGAAATCCCTAAATTTCTTGCAATTACACTCTTAAACTGTTTGACTATTTGCTCACGCAGTTGTGGACAAAGTTGTGTACCTCGCCCCATCCTTTCTTGTGAAAGATTGAGCTTTTTATGGGAAGCTGTTTTTACACCCAGTCATGGCACCCACCTGTTCCCAATTAGCCTGCACACCTGTGGGATGTTCCAAAGAAGTGTTTAATGAGCATTCCTCAACTTTATCAGCATTTATTGCCACCTTTCCCAACTTCCTTGTCACGTGTTGCTGGCATCAAATTCTAAAGTTAATGATTATTTGCAAAATAAAAAAAGTTGATCAGTTTGAACATCAAATGTGTTGTCTTTGTAGCATATTCAACTGAATATGGGTTGAAAATGATTTGCAAATCATTGTATTTCGTTTATATTTACATCTAACACAATTTTTGACTCGGGGGCAGCATTGGGTTAAAAACATTTGGCAGGGGGCCAGGCTGTATGTATTAGAGATGCGCGGTTTGCGGACACAACCGCGGAGTCCGCGGATTATCCGCGGATCGGGCGGATGAAATAAAAAAAAAAAAAGATTTTATCCGCGCGCGGGTCGGGTCGGGTCGGGCGGATTAATTAGATATTTTTTTATTTATTTTTTTTTAAATTTTTTTTGCGGGTGGCAGTTAAACCAATTCGGAAATATATATACATAGTTAAATGTTGTTACCCACATACGAAAAACGAGCAGGCACCTGCTGCATATGCCACAACAGAAGAAAAAGAAAGAAAAGAGATGGACACTTTTACGGAGCGGAGAAGGGACGCCTCGCCGGGGTCCGGGACCGAGGCCCCTTCCCCCGAGAGGGCCCCTTCCCCCGAGAGGGCCCCACCGGGAGCCGTAGCTGAGGCGATCCGCGAGAAGGGCCCGACGCACGTCCAGGGTCACTACCGCGCCCACCGCACCGACACCCCGCCTCGTCCGCCTTCGCCGCGGCCGGCGTCACGCGCAGCAGGTAAGCAGCTTACCTGCCCGCCACCCCCGTGGCCGGGGGCTCGTAACATGGGTCACTCCGCGCGCTCCGCCCGCGCAGCTTACCTGCCCGCCACCCCTGTTGCCGGGGGCGCGTAACAGGGGTCACTCCGCGCGCAGTGCGCTCACGAAAGGGGTGGGGCTCACCCTGGTTGATATAGAGAGCAGGACGGTGGCCATGGAAGTCGGAACCCGCTAAGGAGTGTGTAACAACCCACCTGCCGAATCAACTAGCCCTGAAAATGGATGGCGCTGGAGCGTGGGCGCATACCTGGCCGTCGCCGGCAGCGAGACGTGCTTGGAGGTGCGCTCAGCGCGGCTCCCATATGATTGCGCACTGGTGTGCATCTGGGTCGTGACAGCGTGGCACGCGCAAGTCTGTGCTGCATTGGATCAGTCTCCTTTCTTTAACAGGCAAAAGCTTTATAACCTCACCATACCTGCCAACTTTTAAATCAGAAAAACCTAGTAGCCAGGGTCCAAGGGCCGCAGGCCCTGGTAGGTCCAGGACAAAGTCCTGGTGGAGGGTTCAGGGCTTCGCCCCCCGACGCAAAATGATTATTAGCATTCAGACAGGTTAAAATGTTGCTAAAACCATCACTTTTCTATCAGTCACAGTGACTTTTCAAAACAAAAATATTACAGCAAAAATCATATGGGTTGATTGACATGTTTATTCTGTAAGCTAACTTCAATAGTTTGAAATTATTTTGACAGTTAATGCCAGTTATCCTGTCAACCTTTCACAAGACTTCAATTTGTTAATTGAAAGTATAAACAGCATAAACACTTTTTACAGTAAACAAATGGTAAAACAGTACTAAACAATTCCATAAAAAAAAAAATTGGTGTCATTATTAACTTTCTGTCCAAGCTTGTATAATCTACTGCCTTGTTCATTGTAAAAAATATTCTGTGCCTAAAATTCACATTTCTATCACAATTATCATACTGTAAACATGGTAAGCTAACTTCATTAAAATTAATAGTCCTGTCAATAGCATGGAATTACAATTCAAATGTAGTTTTTTTGTAAGCCTTTCAAAAGAATTCAAAATATGAAAAATTAATGAAAATTAATTTAAGCCATCAGACACTTGAAAAGTGGCACATCACATCTCTAATGTAATCATTTGAACTTTTCAACAGAAATAGCACTGCAAAAATATTAAGGACATACTTCTGTATTTTGGTAGTTATGCTGTCAACATTTAACAAGATTTCTTCAACTTGGACTTGAAAGCATAAATAGTATAAACACTTTTAACAGTATGTCGTGCTGTGAAATACAGCCGACAGGATTGCGCACCAAACACGAAGCAAGGCCATGGTGCAGGAGAACAAAGGACTTCTTTCATTTAAGGTTTGTGATAAACCATCAAACTCATTCGTTAAAAGGACTCTATAGTAATATAAAGTGAATTTTTCTGGACATTATCATGCAAGAAAAGTTTATTTTTGGGATCGCGATCACCGTGTAATGATTTTTAAAGGTTGCATTACATTATTAACTGTCCCATGTGATCAGCCAGTGCGATTGGAAGTCCATGCTCAATTATTGCCTCCGTAAATAAAACTTCGGCATTTATCACATCCAAAGAATCTGTTTGGGCGACGAAAAACGTTGAAAGTTTTCCACTTGTATCGCTAGCAACGGCATTAGACTTGTGTTTTTTTGTCCCAACGTGGTCTTTTACATCGCTAATTCCTCCGTGTCCGATCGAAAAATCTTGTCTGCACAAGGTGCAATTCGCGTAGTTTTCACCCTTTTTTTAAATTTTTATTAATGTTAGATATATAACAACGGGCGGATGGCGGGCGGGTGCAGTTCTGATCAAACGTTACATCGGGTGGATGGCGGATGGTTGACGACTTTCTGACGCGGTTGCGGATGAAATAAATTGCCTATCCGCGCATCTCTAGTATGTATATATATATATATATATATATATATATATATATATATATATATATATATACAGTATATATATATATATACAGCCCGGCCCCCTACCAAATTTTTTTTAACCCAATGCTGCCCCCGAGTCAAAAACTTTGGGGATCCCTGATCTACTGCATCGTGACGTACAGCGCACACAATGTCCCACTCAAAGTATTTTTGCTATCGGTCATATCATCTTCTTCTAAAAACAATACAGAGGACATGACCTTGGTGTCCTCAATGGTAGTTACAGCCATGCTTATCCTGGAGGACGAGGAATAGCTAACTATGCTACACTACACACCGTAGGAGGTTTTGCTTTAATGCTTGAATCAATAGAGTGCTTGAATGTACACAGAGATGGGCGGATCGATACAAATATCGATAATAACGATACGAAGTATAGTATCAGTATATGGTTGATACTACAGTGGTTAGATCATTATTTTTTATTATAAAAAAATATTGTCTTTCCTAAAAATAAGTGCTTAGTACGTTTTAACAGAAGTGTAGTTAAAACCATGTTACAACGAAAAGTAACCAGCTATTAACAATAAATTACATTAATAATAGTTTTGACAAAATCATACAACCGGAAATGCCATAATATGTTACCCCATACGTAAAATAATACATTTTCATATATATTGTTATCGCAAGAGGCCGAATTATCTATATTGCAATTAAGATTTTAGGCCACACTGCCTATCCCTAATTTATATACCAGACAAGTATCAATATTATCGTCCTTAATTGTTTCATTTTATTAATTCACATGTCCTTTCTGAATAAAATGGAATTTGAAATCATTTCAATGTAAGTGTAACATGTGTTTTGTTGCAGTAAAAAAATATTGCTGAGGTAATTAACCCTCAAAAGTCAAATATGTCTGAGACCTGATAAATCTATTGGCTATATATTCGAAATACAATCCAAAAAAGATTATTGGATTGCATTATGTGTAAATGCTCTAAGTCAAACTCAATATACTGTATGACCTTGCGCATGATAAATTGCACTAAAATTAATATAGAAGGGTTTGTTTTTTTTATTTACATCAGAGACGTCCAAATTGCAGCCTGGCAGCCATATAATTATAATATTTTATACTTAAAATGAAGCATGAAACACAATGAATGAGTATCAGAAAATCTGAACTATTTAATATTTGAACAATATATTAAACTAACAACAATAATTATTTCCATATATTTAATAGTATGTTTTGACCTACACTGGAGTTTTGTTTTATCATGTTTAATAAAAGAAAACCAATAGGATGAAGAAAAGTGAATCGTATCAAACTAGTCCCGCAGCCTTATTTATTTTTTTGTCCGTGGCTTTCGATGGAAAAGGTTTGGCCACTCCTGCTTTAGGTCATTGCATTTCAATGGCAATATTGTATATAAATAATTATGTTTTTTTTTTCCCACAGGAAAACACAACCAGACAGAAATCTACCCAAGACAGGTTAACAACGGGAAGAAAAACTACATACAACTGATTTTCAAAGAGACGACAACTTCAATCTAAACAGCCAACAATGTTACGAAAAAAATGAATGCTCGGTTCTTTCATTGTTTGATGGACAGCGAAGCGCGTGAGTCTCTATAACATAATCTCCTCATAATGAAAACCTTCTATTTTGTACTAAGGCTGTTTCAGATGACAAATGATATAATAACAATATTATATGTAATATGTATTAATGTTCATTGAATTCGTCCATTCACTGGGTGATGGTGAGATCGGTCTTTTACAGGGTATTGATGTAATTTATTTTTTAAATTATAGTGTTCTGAAACCAGCACAAAAGTGTTTTTTTAATGTTATAAACAGGCCAAAAAAGTTTGTTTATTTCTAACAATATACATAGCAGCTATTTTACCATAACTGCATGTCTGTGTTCATTTGATGTTTTCATTCTTATTAATTTGAGAGTTTATATGAGCTGCTATTTGCTGATCTTCTTGTTATGTCAAACACAAGCAAACAACTGAAATCAAACATTCATTGCAAGTACTTGTAACATACTGAGCACGCAATAACAACATATTCAAACTCAGATGAAGCATTTTACACAGTTATTCATGTTTGTAAGGCACATGAGTTAATGAAGTACTGTACATATTTCTACACACGTATGTTTGTTTGAATAATAAAATAACACAAAAATACACCTTGCCGTCTCTCTTTATGTTCTATACTCACCCATCCATTTTCTACCGCATGTCCCTCTTGGGGTTGTGGGGGGTGCTGGAGCCTATCCCAGCTGCATTTGAGTGGAAGGTGGTGTACACCCTGGGGAAGTCGACACAACACAGATAGACAGACAACATTCACACTCACATTCACACACTAGGGCCAATTTAGTGTTGCCAATCAACCTATCCCCAAGTGCATGTCTTTGGAGGTGGGAGGAAACCCACACAGTCACGGGGAAAACATGCAAACCCTGAGCCCGGGGATCAAACCCAGGACCCTCTAACTGTGAGGCACATGCACTGACCCCTTTCGCACCGTGCTGTTCAATGGGTGTCCAAACTTTTTTCACTGAGGGCCGTAGACTGAACAATCAAAGAATTGATTGCCATTTTGATATTTTTCACTTTCGAAACTAAAACATTGATTTTTTTTAAATAGAAAAACATCCTTCATGTCAGCGTTGTGCTGTTAGCATCAACATTTTAACATTTTAATTCGATTACACTTGTTTTGTCTTTCATTCTGCGGGCCACCAACGGTCCCTGGCCACACTTTGGACACCCTTGTTCTATACCATTGGTTGCACTTTCTGTCTGATGTTGTAGCATTAGTATTTGATTTATTTCTACTCTCATCTCTAGTGATCTTGTTTGAATTTGGAAATAAAAACACACTGTATAAACACAACCTAAATTGTAAACCAATAATTAATTTAAATACAAATAAAGGTTTGTGCACATTAGATAATTATCAACTTAAAGTGTTCTCTTTTGGGACTATAATTTATATATATTTTTTAAATGCAAATACAAAATAATATATAAACTCTATTCAATATTATTTGTTTCTGGATTTTTATTTTTGTAAACATTCTGTCTCTCTCACTTACAACAAGTCTACCATAAAAGCTGTGTTCTGCTCATGTCTTTGTAAGGGGTTTAAACTTAAAACATCAGCATGGGATCAAATATTTATTTTCCTCACAAACAGTTTTTATCTTGTTGGAAAATGACGTTCACACACAACTTCTCCCCTCATCGCATTCCAATATGAAAAACATATCTATTTTACACAGAAACAAATAGCTGTATTATGATGGTTGCATGCAGAGAAGTATATGGTCGGTTGTAGATATTATGGATGCACAAGGCAACTTGCTTAATTGTGAGCAACTCTGCAACATATTTCCCTTTCATCCATTATTTTCTGAATGTAAACAATTGCACAAAGCATTGCCAAAACACTTCTTATTTCTGGTTGAAATTAGCCACACCACTCATTATTACTTCTACAACTAATTTTACACAATATTTTGTTAACGTACAAGAAATTCACTAACTATATTATTGGATCATGTTTTCCAGTATATTTTTATCCATTTACCATGAATTGATTAACGTGGACCCCGACTTAAACAAGTTGAAAAACTTATTCAGGTGTTACCATTTAGTGGTCAATTGTACGGAATATGTACTGTACTGTGCAAGCTACTAATAAAAGTTTCAATCAATCAATCAATCAATCCAGGCAAATGCAACAATAACTGGTACTTTTTAGAGGTGGTATAGTACCTAATATGATTCATTAGTATCGCGGTACTATACCAATACCGGCATACCGTACAACCCTAACACAACTATTAATATTATCATAAAGTCCTCTCATCCTCCCCCAAAGCTTAATGCCAAATCCAGTGTGTTCCAGCATTAGAAAAAGAAAGTCATGTTCCAGCGAGTGAAGCGTTTTATAAAAGTCCAAAAAGAGCAGAAGACCATCATGTGTGAATAAATCCCTGTATTCAATAATGTCCATGACAGTCTTATGTTGTTATAAATGGAGCGTCATTTGAGGAATCCTGATTGTGTTTAAAAAGCGGATATACGTGTGCCTGTGACGCTGGTTAACATGTAAAAAAAAATACTTAAAACATGGCACAGAGTTCCAAAACTTATATAGAAATATATACACACACACATCAACAGAAACTGAAACTGAAAAGCTAATCAACATTTATGTATTTTCAGTTCCCGAAACCGGAACCGGAAGTATTGATTTCAAAAGACAGGTCCACGGAATGTCCTGTAAGAAAATCTGTACTATGATGCGCCTCCACTTTCATATGATATGTGCATATAGATGTATGTGAAAGAGTACAACTCGTTGTGCCATGTCTAAAATATTGTCTGTGTACGGCTCCAAAGACATTATAGCCAGACACACGGGTAGTGGGTACTGTAGTATCCTCGCTTTTACTTTGAAAATAAAACTTCCTGTATTCGACTACGCAAAAAACATCCGTTTTGGTCTATTTTTCCGTTTGTGTTTACTGGGGATAATAATTTTTATTTTCAAAACCAAAAAAGGTAAACTCTTTGTTTTTCAATTTTATTTTTTGTATTTTAGAACGAAATAAAAAAAAAAGTACATCTTTAGTTTTTCAGTATCCATTTATGAAAAGAAAACTGAAATACCAAAACATACACGGACCACTTTGTTATTCAATTGTCTTTTTTGTACTTTGAGACGCAATTCAAATAAACCATTCGTTTTTTGTTGTTCAATTTCCATTAATGAAAAGTAAATTGAAATACCAAAACATACACTGACCCCCATACCGCACTTTGGACACCTTGCTTTAAAGTATAACCAATGTGATTTTTATTATTACTTGTATTACTGTTATTACTACTACGAGTATATTAAACACTATCCTCATTAGTAAATATAATATTGCCAAACGGTCCGTGTACCTTCCGTTCATTCTATTTAAAATTCTTAAATGCAAATCAAAAAACAAATTTTGGACCATTTTTTCTATTTTCGTTTCTGAAACAAAAGTTGGACATCTATTTAATGACACTTTTTAAAAAACAACAAAAGGACGCCTGCTGAAAAAAGATGTTACCGTTATGCCAAAATCATGCTAAACATTATCAATGGAATACCCTTCAAAGGATTTTTTTAAACTTAAATTTAACATGGAGGTTGATGGCTGTTATATATGTGGAGCTGTAGAGGATGTCAATCATCTGTTTGTGGAATGTGAAACTGTACATGTGTTTTGGGAGGAGATCAGAGATTGGCTGAGAAACAAGGGTGAGGAGATCAAATTTGGTATTTCTATGTCTCCCGGCTGTCCTGGGAACGCCTTTGGGATCCCACGGGAGGAGCTTGACGAAGTGGCTGGGGAGAGGGAAGTCTGGGCTTCTCTGCTTAGGCTGCTGCCCCCGCGACCCGACCTCGAATAAGCGGAAGAAAACGGATGGATGGATAAACGACTGTATCATAGAAATGTTTGTCAACATTATTATGCTCCAGGCAAAACATTTTCTACATAAATGTCGATTTATGAAAGTAAGGCCTACATTTTCTAATTGGCTTAATGGTTTACAATTATCAATCAAATCTTGGAGAATGATTAAGAGTACAAAAGCCCTTAAATTGATATATTTGTTAAAAACATTTAAAGTGGATCGGTGGATCGGTTCGCAGCCGAGTGTGAAGCGACTGGGATGAGAATCAGCACCTCCAAGTCCGAGTCCATGGTTCTCGCCCGGAAAAGGGTGGAGTGCCATCTCCGAGTTGGGGAGGAGATCTTGCCCCAAGTGGAGGAGTTCAAGTACCTCGGAGTCTTGTTCACGAGTGAGGGAAGAGTGGATCGTGAGATCGACAGGCGGATCGGTGCGGCATCTTCAGTAATGCGGACGCTGTATCGATCCGTTGTGGTGAAGAAGGAGCTGAGCCGGAAGGCAAAGCTCTCAATTTACCAGTCGATCTACGTTCCCATCCTCACCTATGGTCATGAGCTTTGGGTTATGACCGAAAGGACAAGATCACGGGTACAAGCGGCCGAAATGAGTTTCCTCCGCCGGGTGGCAGGGCTCTCCCTTAGAGATAGGGTGAGAAGCACTGTCATCCGCGGGGAGCTCAAAGTAAAGCCGCTGCTCCTCCACATCGAGAGGAGCCAGATGAGGTGGTTCGGGCATCTGGTCAGGATGCCACCCGATCGCCTCCCTCGGGAGGTGTTTCGGGCACGTCCGACCGGTAGGAGGCCACGGGGAAGACCCAGGACACGTTGGGAAGACTATGTCTCCCGGCTGGCCTGGAAACGCCTCGGCATCCCCCGGGAAGAGCTGGACGAAGTGGCTGGGGAGAGGGAAGTCTGGGCTTCCCTGCTTAGGCTGCTGCCCCCGCGACCCGACCTCGGATAAGCGGAAGAAGATGGATGGATGGATGGCATTTAAAGTGATTTAGGTAGCCCTTTTTGTCTTTTTTTTTTACTATCATTATTTATTAAATGTAGTACTCTATCTGTATTTGCTTTTGTTTTCTTTCATTGTTGTTTAAAGTGCCTTTACTATTGAGTGAATTATAAATGTATGTTTGTTGTTCTATAAAAAAAAAAAAATTAAAAAAAATATGCACACAATGGAAAAGCTAAAATACTGCTTCCGGTTCAATTTGTCATCACACAGATAACCACGCATTTTTGCATTTTGTATGAATTTTTTTTTAAATTTTTGTGTTTATCTGGAACATTTTAAATCCATCAAAAGAAAACAGCACACAATCCAAATTAATGGCAATATTTGAATGAAAATCCACTCTTTTAAGTTTGTTTTAAAATCTGCCATATATGATAACAATCGAAAAAGGCCCTAATTTTATCTTTTGATTTGCGTTTTAGAATTGGAAATATAATGAACGGAAGGTACACCGACCCCAAACGTGTATGCATCTTTGACACTCTCAGAAATAATTAAAAAAAAGAAGTTCAGACTTTGGTGTAATGCACTGTATAAAAAAAAGAAAAAAAGAAGCTATAAGCCTGTCCGGTAGGTGGCAATATGCCGATGGTCACAACGATAAAATGAAAGAAGAAGAAGTATGGTCGCGAGTCATTTGTAACGTCATTTGACTGATTTGTTCCTGCTGACCAGAAGCACATGATCAGGCGTGTTTACACTTGCAGTGACAGCAGCCGTATCGCCTATAAAGCGTTACTGTCGCACTTCGAAGAGGAACAACTGTAGTCGGAAGTAGAGTGTTTGTTGGTAAGTCGACCTCTGATTTTCATTTCAGTATGTTAGCCTTGTTTGTAGCTGCTGTAGAGTTGCTGTCTTCCGTAGCCGCAGCTAAAGCGAACAGTAAATCACAATCAATGCTAATATTAATGTTAGCTAACAATGTTGGCTTCTGAAGAAAATTAAACTCGGTTTTTGAATGTTACGTCTGAGTATTAAACAAGAAAACACGTAGCAAGTTAGGTGCTGCAATTATTACCTCTTTAATACATCATGCCTCCTCATATTTTAGTTACATTTGGTCTTGGTATTTTCGTTAACCCCCAAAAGGGACAAGCGGTAGAGAAATGGATGGAAAAGTACGGTGACCCATAAGGTCAAACACAGGCAGGGTCCAAAGCCCAAAAAGCATAAAACGCGGACATGCTGCAAATTAAACCTATATAAAACGAATGCAAACAATATTTGCAAATGCCAAACGTACATACATATAAAGCACAAAATCAACAGCATGAGAGAAGTGCTGCATGTTTGTTTGTCAGGCTAAGGAATATCCTAGTGATGGGTTGATGAGGCGTCATGAAGCGTTTCGACACATTGCAAACCTTTATTGATACTGTGTCGATACTGTGTCACTAAATACTGACATCTGCTGGACATTAAAAATCCCTACAGGCAACCTATGGACTGACTCAACTGACACTGGTTTTATGACCCGATATATACAATAATATAAACCAAGTCATTGTATTTAGGATTATTTAATATCTTCATTTAAATAAAAATATATTTTTATATTTTTTAGATACAGTCAATAAATAATGTGAACATGTATCATAACATGGAAATCTAAGAGAACATGTTGTGAATGAGGATGTTTGTGGACTGGGAATTGTTATTTTTTATTTTTTTACACATTTTTATTTAAAAAAAAACATTTTTTCCAACGTATTAAATTTTAGACGATTTCTCTTCTTAGTTATTATTTCTCCGGCTGTAGAAAAGACGCGCACACAGGTGCGACACAGTTTGCGTATCGGTCACGTGACCGAAACAGCTCATGATCGGTCACGTGACTTTCTAAAAGCGGCACGTGCACCGACACAGGGTTTTGCTCTACGAGCTCGACGCATGCGCCGATGCATCGGTGTTGCCGGACCCATCACTAGAATATCCTTTTTGAAGAAATCATTTAATCAAAGTATACTTGTATAGCCCTAAATCACGAGTGTCTCAAAGGGCTGCACAAGCTACAACGACATCCTCGGCGCAGATCCCACATCAGGGCAAGAAAAAACTCAACCCAATGGGATGACAATGAGAAACCTTGGAGGGGACCGGTGCAATGGACGTCGAGTGGATCTAGCATAATATTGTGAGAGTCCAGTCCATAGTGGATCTAACATAATAGTGTGAGAGTCCAGTCCATAGTGGATCTAACATAATAGTGTGAGAGTCCAGTCCATAGTGGATCTAATATAATAGTATAAGAATCCAGTCAATAGTGCATCTAACATAATAGTGTGAGAGTCCAGTCCATATGAGTCCAAATGAGCAGGATGCCCACTGACGTTTAAAGAACTTCACTTTTCCTTACGTGAGACAAGCACACATGGTTTTCTCTTTTTAAGCATTTTAACTCGTGTATAAACGCTGACAAAAGTCAGCTAACAATAGAGCCAATTGGAGTTGCTCTTTCTTGCTGCTCTAAAAACCTCCATCAAGGTTTTTTATACAAGCTGTAAGTATTTATGTAATGTAGTAACAGGCACATTCACAATAATAATACGTAAATATTTTGCTGACTTTAAACATCCATCCATCCGTCCAACCATTTTCTACCGCTTGTCCCTTCCGGGGTGGTGGGGGGTGCTGGAGCCTATCCCAGCTGCATTCGGGCGGAAGGCGGGGTACACCCTGGACAAGTTGCCACCTCATCGAAGGGCCAACACAGATAGACAGACAACATTCACACTCACATTCACACACTAGGGCCAATTTAGTGTTGCCAATCAACCTATCCCCAGGTGCATGTCTTTGGAGGTGGGAGGAAGCCGGAGTACCCGGAGGGATCCCACGCAGTCACAGGGGGAACATGCAAACTCCACACAGAAAGATCCCGAGCCCGGGATAGAACTCAGGCCCTTCGTATTGTGAGGCACATGCACTAACCCAATGAACTCAGGACCTTCGTGTTGTGAGGCACATGCACTAACCCCTGTGCCACATGGCCTCACCCTGGGAGGTGAGGGGAGCAGTGAGCAGCAGCGGTGCCGCGCCCGGGAGTCATTTTTGGTGACCCATCCATCCATTTTCTACCGCTTAGTCCCTTTGGGGTCGCGGGGGCGCTGGAGCCTATCTCAGCTACAATCGGGCGGAAGGCGGTGTACACCCTGGACAAGTCGTCACCTCATCGCAGGGCCAACATTTTTGGTGACTTAACCCCTAATTCCAACCCTTGATGCTGAGTGCCAAGCAGGGAGGTAATGGGTCCCATTTTTATAGTCTTTGGTATGACTCGGCCGGGGTTTGAACTCACAACTTACCGATCTCAGGGCGGACACTCTAACCACAAAGCCACTGAGCAGGTAGTAGTAGTTAGCCAACTTTCCTTTGGGCATCATGCTCATAAATAATGACTTTCTACCCTGGTTGCCTGGCATGTGTACGTTTTATGTCGTTAACCTGCAGCATTTTTCTCATGCAGTTGTATTTTGGGTATTCTACGTAACGCGTTATAGAGTTGCAGTATTTTGAAATTTGCATCATTGCTGTGTTTAGACACTGTCCTCAAATGTACTCAATAATGCTGAAAGGTGTGCTAACAGATAGGGCTGGGCGATATATAGATATAAGCGATATATCACGGGTTTGTCTCTGTGCGATATAGAAATGACTATATCGTGATATTCGAGTATACGTTCTCACGCAGTTGTTTAGCTGCTGGCATTACACTACAGGCTCTCCTCGCTCTTTCCTGTGTCTTCTTCTCACAGACAGACAAGCGCACCTTCTTACACACGTCATACTGTCACGTCATACGTCACATACGTATACGCCCTCGCGCAGCAAAGAGGTAGCAGCATGGGTAACGTTAGCTGTGATGCTAGCGCAGCCGTGCGAGTGGTAATACGAGAGAAAGAAGGTGCGAATCTGATAACAAATGAAGGAATAATTAATTCCCCCAAAAAACAGCAGGGGTTCCATCGTCTGGCGGTGGTTTGGTTTCAAGTGGTAATATGTCGAACAGACAACCGTAATTTGTCAAGTGTTGGGCAAAAGCGTTGCTATAAAAAGTAGCATTACCGTACTGCTAATATGTAGCATCATTTGAAAAGTCACCTGCTAGAGAATGAAGATTGCTTACTCCGCATGTCAACATCTCCGTTCGGTGCCACACGCCCACACCATCAAAATGCAGAGGCAAACATTTTCAGATCAACACTGTATGAAAAAAATAGTGATTTTTTTAGTTGTGATTTCCTTCTCTGCATTAAAGTTTTAAAGTAGCATATATTAATGCAGTATGAAGAAGAATGTTTTAATGTAGACACATAGAATCATCATACTGCTGTGATGCCCTTTGAGACACTTGTGATTTAGGGCTATATAAATAAACATTGATTGATTGATTGATTGATTATATGCATCAAGTGTTCATTCAAGGCTAAGGCAAAAATACCGAGATATATATTGTGTATCGCGATATGGCCTTAAAATATCACAATATTAAAAAAAGACCATATCGCCCAGCCCTACTAACAGGTTTATGTCTACCATTTAACTTTATACAGCCACCTGCTGGTCTCAGGGTCTGGAGCCCAGGAAACCAGCCCTCTGTCCACCATGGGCGAGACAGATGTGGAACGTGAGTTTTTCCTCTTATAAGGTCCATCATTAGCGTCTCCCATTTCACACTTTCGACATGCTTGTTAATCCGTTTTCACACTACCTGCTATTCTGTCCCAATCATTGCTAAGCGTCTTGTGTTGTGTCAGTGACTGCATGCAGCAAATATTGGGAATAACATGTAAGTTTGGAGACTGAGTCATGTTGTGTGTTTTTTAACTCTAGAGGTGACTCTGGCACTGCTTGATGCTGCCAATGATAAAGACCCCGATGTCCAAGCTCAGGTCAGGAAGTCAATGCTGACTCTGGGAAAAGAACAGCCTGACAGAGTGCTTGCTATGTGTCAGGACTACCTGCTAAAACACCCAAAGGTAATTCAGTGCACGCCATATGTAGTGGAAATGAATACAAAATACACTCTCCCTCCAATAATTCACACACAGGGGAATACTTTTTTAAAACGATTTTACAACCTTTTTAAAAAATATTCTATAATTTGAAATCAATCAAGTTTTGTTGATACTGCAGTCGAGAATATAGTATAACTACTTAACTGTATACTGTATTAAAAAGTTATTAGCTTATTTTCCGAACACCATTATAACTAATATTCTAAGTTTTGGGCAAATAAAGAACCAACATTGCCATGTTCTTCATTGTTGTAGGCTGAACAGTTGCATATTGGATATTTAACCACAAAATGAGGAATCAATGCGTGTCATCACATTGTGCGGAAACATCTTATTATGTCACAGCCCTTGTGATTAACACTTGATGTCACCATTACTGTGAGCAACGAACCAAATGTCAGGAGATATCATTGATACAATGCATAGAATGTTCATGTGTTCAATGTTGTTTTAATGTATTAGTATAACGCTTCTACCTGCAATGTTAATGCAAAATATCTGCCAGTTTGGTTTGGTAATTAAAACATACATTTAAATTGTTCGTTCATGATGTCCTCCTTGCTGCATTTCCTCTCTCCAGTTGGTTGTGGGCCACAGAGTTATCATTCTTCAAACCATTGAGATGATTGTTGGCAACAGGATAGATGCTGTCCCTTACCCCAGGATCAAGAGCATCATCTCTTTGGCCTCAGATGAGATGACGCGATCAAAGGTGAAATATGTCACATGTTACAGTGGAGTTTGGTTTGTAACACTTAGACTCTTATAAGATATTTAGTGTGTTGTTTGTGTTTGTGCTTCACACAGGAAGTTGTGCCTGACTGGCAGCAGGCAGCCAGCAACATCCTGGTTGCTGTTGGCAACAAACACATCAACGACATCATGGAGGAGATACTTAGCAAATTTCAACCTGGAATTTTGCCTCACTTTTTTGTGGTCCAGACATTAGCGAACCTTTCGGATTCTAACGGTATACCATAACAAACTGCAGCACAAGTAGGGATGGATGGGTACAGAATTCATTACTTTTATAGATACTGGCCGATTTCCGTTGGTAGTATCAGATATCGATCCACGTAAAATCAAACGGTTTCATATTTTGTTACCTTTGTTGCTCGTGGCGGCACGTCTATTTGCGGACTAAACGCTAGGTGAGAAAACAAGCACTCAAACAGCACTCAGAGCGGACTCAGCCTAACTGCTTCGAGGTAGTGTTGCAATTTTTAATGCCAACAAAGCAAGTATTTCTAAATGCTCGAACGCAAGGTAATGCTTCACTTCCCCAGAAAGTTTTAGCTTCTTGCTAATTTACATTGGCTTTGCTATATACATGCTACTGATGAGCATTAGAGATTTTAGATTGCGATTTCAACACCTCTGAATGTAATAACAAAAACTACAGCTCAGATGCACAATAAAATCAAACAGCAAGCGTGTAAAATAAATACAATACTCACAATATAAACTCTTCGTAAGTGAGCTTCATGGTAAAGACTACATCTTAGCTAAGCAACACACTGTAGTCTATACACTTATGACTAACCACTAACTAACTACTTACTAACCTCTTGGAATTGCAACTGCATGCAAAGTCTATTATTTAATACTTGCAAATGAGACTCTGAAATGGAATAAGTACGGTAAACATGATTTAAAAACCGGACAGCACATGTTTAACAATCAGCTCATTTTTAGATGTTACATTAAGAATTAGATTTTATTATTAAACAATCAACATTTATTAACACACACAAAATTACAGAAAATTGGTACCATTGAATATCCTGGTATTCAGTACCATATTGGATCAAATGTGAAAGGTACCCATCCCTAAGCACAAGTGAGCTCCACATTTGTATTTCATGTAATGCTGATTCCAAACTTGTACTTCTCTAATAATATACTTTGTATATAAAACTTTAGCAGGATTTTAGATGTAGATTTTGTAGACCTTTTGTTCACACCTACAGGTTTGTATTGCCCTTATACTGCCTTGTCCTGCACATCAGTTTAAGTCTGCACCCCAGTTCCCGAGTAGTTTTATTTTATGGCCAACGAGCCGGCTTTTGTTATTGTCCTGATGTAATGTAGCGTTTATAAGGAGACACTGTTTTTGTTTTAAATGATTATTTTTAACGCCTTTATCCCCTTTTCTCTGTAGTTTATGGCATGGTTCCTTTCCTGAATGCTATTCTTGGCACCATGTTGCCCATGCTGAGCCTAACCAAACAAGACAACATGAAGTGGGTGTTGTCCACAGGTACGAACATACTTTATTTTGCAATATGGCTCTTTTTTTTAGTAATACTCAACTTTCGTGTAAGCATGTGTATAGTAATGCTAATAGTCAAATGTTGACCTGCGTCACGAGAAGTGGTACAACATAAGAAGGTAAATCTTACTGTATAGCATCTTTAAATTGATTGCGCCTCTTCTTTTTTGTCCTTTTGTTTTGTGTTTCTCCTTTAGCACTGTGCCATTTCAGTGACAGCATCATGGAGTACCTTGCCAACCTTGACAAGGCTCCAGATCCCACAGTCAGGCAGGACACATTCTCCAGTGAAATTTATGCTGCCTTTGACATCGTTTTCAATAACTGGTTGCAGAGCAGAGATTCAAAGGTAAAGCGTTCACGAGGTTACCACGCTGGGTCAGTTTGTTTGCTCAGTCTCTCGTTGCTTAAATTAGGGAAGTTAATGTAAAAATGTAGAAATGGAAGCTGGGATAAGTCAGGTGAAACTTGTCCTTTTAGCTTTCAAACCCAAATGGTGTTCGCGGGTATTAAAATATTCCTTTTTACCATTTGGTGAAAATTATGATTTTAATCTACAGTATTACACTTCATTGTGGTCTATATAACATGTACTGGTGGCACTTTAATCAACATTTTGCATAAATCTGTCTCTGACATTCTCTGGAAAAAAAAAGCAGTTTTTAAAAGACTTATATCTACTCCACTTCTCGCCACCTCCAGCTGGCTGCGACTGCGTCTACGCCAAGTCAGCCATCTAGTACTTTTAAGGGTAGACTTCCGTACTGACAAATATCAAGAGTTAGAATTATATGCTACCTTTTTGTTAGAAATGGCAGCAGCCGAGGAGTTTAGCATCCATCTGTCCATGTACGAACTGGTCAGTCAAACTTAAGAACCGAGGAGATGGTTAGTTTAATAGGTTTCTGTTTAAACGCCATTCAGTCTATAAGGCTTTAAGTGTACAGACTATGTGTTATAATAATGCCTGTCTCCATATTTGAAACAATTAAGTATATCCATTCAATAATATTGCGTTATACATCGCCTGTTTATCTCATTTAAACGGCGTGGCGCAGTGGAAGAATGGCCGTGCGCGACCCGAGGGTCCCTGGTTCAATCCCCACCTAGTACCAACCTTGTCATGTCCGTTGTGTCCTGAGCAAGACACTTCACCCTTGCTCCTGATGGGTGCTGGTTAGCGCCTTGCATGGCAGCTCCCTCCATCAGTGTGTGAATGTGTGTGTGAATGGGTAAATGTGGAAGTAGTGTCAAAGCGCTTTGAGTACCTTGAAGGTAGAAAAGCGCTATACAAGTACAACCCATTTATCATTTATCATTTACAAGCAATCCAGGTAAGCTACATGCTACATCGCTAGCATATCATTACATTTGATAATCTACTACCATTTATTGTAACCACCGTTGCCATAAATTCAGAAACAGTCTCCACGATTAAATTTTGATTTGGGTAAATCTTTCTGTATATTGTCCTTGGACCAAGGCAGGTGTTCATGCGCTTACAAGTCTGGTTGCAATTCTTGCTGGGCCCCAGCATCCAATACTCCGAGTAGGTACATGAACGCAAAACACAAAAATTAACCAGGCACTTCTTACTTCTTCAGATGAGGCTGTAGGTTTGTGTAGTGACCTGTGCTGGTAAATACAAACAATATCAGAGCATCTACGGTCCCCGGGTAGCACAGTGGACCCATTTTAATTAGGACTACAACTGCCGCTTAGGAAAATAAAAATGGCGGATTGGTGCAGCTTTTTTCTGGAATATCTCTACATGGTTTGCCAAAATACGCTGACTTAGGGCTGGCCGATATGGCAGAAAAAATTATCACAATTAATTTTTTCATAATATATAAACTCGATTAATATAATTATTATTTTTTTTTAATTAAAGCGGATTGTCCTGTGCAGGATTACCAATTACAGAATCCCTATTGTTTACTATTGCAGTATTTTGTAACAGACATTCCCTCCATGTTTGATAGAGGTAATAAATGCTAACAGCTGACAACCGTCATTTTGTTCATATCTTTAATCGTGCTTACTAGAGGTGCAACAGTACAGGTAACCCACACTATGGTCCGTACCTGGTTTTAGGGCCATGGTTTTGCTTCTTTTTCCTGTACGTTTTGTGGGGGTAAAGAAAACAACTTTTTTTCCTCTCAAAGTTACTTCGCTTTTTTGCTTATCACAAACATTCTGTAGTAAACAAAGTATCAGTTGTGTACTGAATACTATAAGACTTATTTCAAGTTAACATTTACTAAACAAAACTTTCAAATGGTATACTATTATTTGTATTCTTTAATTACTTGTATACATCAGTGCTTCTCACCAGTACTTTGGCAAACGGCAAGTGGTGACCCACTTTGTGGAGTTTTTAAAACTCAAATTCTGTATCTTATGAATGAAAATACATTAAAGTGCTGTTCGAATTTGAGGTCCTGTAAAATAATGTGTATCAGAAAATAAAACATCAGGAACCAAATGTTTTATTATCCACAAACAAAAAGAACACAAAGTGTCTGTCTGCACAGTCCTTTTTATACCGTTATACCGGTACTATTGTGTTTGTTACCCCAAGAGCAGGGACACGTTTTTAGATCAGAGGAGTAGAATCTTTGCAGCCACATAAACAAAAAGTCTGATTAAAAATATTAAGATATAAAAATACTTTTTCTGATTAAATTAGTATGTGTGTTGATTTTCCTGGCTTGGACCAATACAGTCGCATATGCGTTCTCTGTCTGAGTGGCTGCAAGTCCGTATTCTGGGCAGGATTACTTGTGACCTGCAGCAGATAGTGAAACTAAAGCCGCGGCTCCTTTTACATGTTGTGTTTCGATTTATATGCTTATGTTAGTCACATTTCTTTATTTTATTCTTCTGGGCTGCACTTCCAGCTGTATAAGGGGACGAGGCACAAATCAAATCAAATTAATCGCAATCGACAATCGCGATCGCGATCATATAATCGCCCAGCCCTGCGCTGATGTTACAGATTGGTAAACGTCACAAATCGAGGCTAATCTCATATGGCTTGCTTGAAACAAGGCACAATTGTTTGATAAATATCTCCCCAAGCCTCCATGGTTTAAATGTTTTTTTCGGCACTTATGGGGAACCCAAATACACAAAAATAGATGTCAACTAGTAAGAAAATAGGATTTTGCATAGTATAGCCCCTTTGAATATATTTAACAATACTAAAAGCACAGGCATACTTCATTTTATTTTATTTTTGTTTTATTTTTCTTCTTTAACTCTCCCCCATTCTGTCTGCTGCTCTAAAGACTATTACATTTAAAGAGTTGGATCATATTTGTACCTCTCATGGTTAAAATTAAACATGCGGAAATTAAACTAACAACATTTTGTCAATTGATAGCTGTTAGTGATTGGTTATGCTTATTTTTTGAATTGGACTCTAAAGGACTCAACTGTGGACTTTATTACAATGTCCACTGTTGCTATGCTAAAGTTAGTTGTTGCTTAAAAGACATGCTGTTACTAAACTTTAATAATAACTCCTTTAAAAAAAGATTCAGATTTGATTATCTCCTAATTTAAAAAGATCCAAGAACTGTTTGAAATATCTGCCTTTTGACAGATTGTGCAGGCATATCTAGTTATGTTATTCATTAGAAGAACCATACTCCTGCAACACATCTCATCTGCTTGTGTTCTTGCGGACGAGACCACCGATACAAACACAATGTACAGTGGCAGCCGTAACTTCAGACGCACTGGGGTTTTTTTCTGTACACAGCCTCAATTCTTCTCCACTCAAAAACATAGCAGCCGTCTAGCACCCTTAAGAACAGCAGCACACTTCCAGCCTTCACCATAACCGGTCTGAACATTTTGTGAACTGCTCCAACTCAATGCATGGATATCATACAATAATATAATAACAATTATAAATGGTTATGTATTGTCTCTGTTGAATGTCTCCCTCCTAATTGGAGACAATTATAAAGTGTAATTTGTTCTGTCTTGCAGTTAAGATTAACAGTCGCAGAGGCCGTTGGCTCCATGTGCCATTTGATGGCCAGCGATAAACTAGAGGAGCAGATTCCCAAAGTCATTCCTGCCATGTTGTCCTTGTATAAGAAAAACAATGAGCACCACATCATTAGTAAGGTGAGCCCAGGCTGCAGCATTGTTGTAGTTTACTGTTTAGATTTTCAAGAAAGATCTTTAAACTGTTTATATTCTTGTTTCTGTCCTTTATCATGTTTAGAAATTAATGTGGGCAAAGCAAGATAATTGTCTTTGTTTAGAGAATTAACTGTTGTTTGTCTTTCAACTCCTTTGTTACAGAGTCTATGCCAAGTTCTTGATGCTTCTGTCAACATGGGCAGCAGGGTGTTGGAGACACAACTGGACAGTTTGCTCTCTGCACTTCATCAACAGGTATATTGCACGTATGAATAGATCTACTTTGTATATTACAAATAGGGCTGAGCGATTATATGATCAATGATTGTGATTAATTTCAGTTTGATCACTGTAATTAGCTGTTAACATACAGTATATATTTTCTTGAAAAAAATGCCTGTTAGAAGTTACAGCAGTAGTAAACAGTAGGGAAGCAACGATGCTCGGTATAATCCTGCATGGAACAATCTGCCTTTAATGAACGTGATCCTGTTTGCGTCTGTGAATGTGAATGTGTGTGCTTGTGTGAATGTGTTTGTGTCTGTGCACGTGCGACCATCCTGTCCCACTGTCACAATAGCCAGGCTCGTCACGACGTGATAAATATTCAATCAGCATTGTGCCTCTTTCCCCTTACACACCTGGTAGTTCAGACCAGAAGAATAAAATTAAGAAATGTGTCTAACACTAGCATAGAAGTTAATACACAATGTTGAGAAGGAGCAGCAACTTTATAGTGACACACATTAGTCTTACTGCAGCTCACCAGTAATCCTGCCCTGGATGCGGACTCGCTTTGTGACTGAACTACTGTATTAGTTCCGACTGGGATAATAAACACACCTACTCATTTAATAAGAAAAAAAAAATTTTTATATCTAGATATCTTTCAATCAGATGTTTTTTTATGTGTTTGCTCTGATTCAACTCCTCAGATATAAAACTCTGCAGACACTTTGTTCAAATTATTTTTGAGTTTGTGGATAAAAACATTTTGTCCCTGAAATAATCATTAAATGTGTTTTTAAACTGCACTTTAATGTATTTTCCATTCAATATAAGCTACAGTATTTGAGTAATCTAGGTCACCACTTGTTGATACCAATATTTTGTTACAGGTACCAAAATGTATTTCGATACTTTTCAAAATAAAAGAGATCATCATCAATCAATCAATCAATGTTTATTTATATAGCCCTAAATCACAAGTGTCTCAAAGGGCTGCACAAGCCACAACGACATCCTCGGTACAAAGCCCACATAAGGGCAAGGAAAAACTCACCCCAGTGGGACGTCGATGTGAATGACTATGAGAAACCTTGGTGAGGACCGCATATGTGGGTAACCCCCCCCCCCTCTAGGGGAGACCGAAAGCAATGGATGTCGAGTGGGTCTGACATAATATTGTGAGAGTCCAGTCCATAGTGGATCCAACATAATAGTAAGAGTCCAGTCCATAGTGGGGCCAGCAGGACACCATCCCGAGCGGAGACGGGTCAGCAGCGCAGAGATGTTCCCAGCCAATGCACAGGCGAGCGGTCCACCCCGGGTCCCGACTCTGGACAGCCAGCACCTCATCCATGGCCACCGGACCTGTCCCCCCCCCACCCCCCCCCCCTCCACAAGGAACAGCGGAGCAGAGGAGAAAAGAAAAGAAACGGCAGATCAACTGGTCTAACAGGGGGGCTATTTAAAGGCTAGAGTATACAAATGAGTTTTAAGATGGGACTTAAATGCTTCTACTGAGGTAGCATCTTTAATTGTTACCGGGAGGGCATTCCATATTACTGGAGCCCGAATAGAAAACGCTCTATAGCCCGCAGACTTTTTTTGGGCTCTGGGAATCACTAATAAGCCGGAGTTCTTTGAACGCAGATTTCTTGCCGGGACATATGGTACAATGCAATCGACAAGATAGGATGGAGCTAGACCGTGTAGTATTTTATACGTAAGTAGTAAAACCTTAAAGTCACATCTTAAGTGCACAGGAAGCCAGTGCAGGTGAGCCAGTATAGGCGTAATATGATCAAACTTTCTTGTTCTTGTCAAAAGTCTAGCAGCCGCATTTTGTACCAACTGTAATCTTTTAATGCTAGACATAGGGGGACCCGAAAATAATACGTTACAGTAGTCGAGATGAGACGTAACGAACGCATGAATAATGATCTCAGCGTCGCTAGTGGATAAAATAGAACGAATTTTAGCGATATTACGGAGATGAAAGAAGGCCGTTTTAGTAACACTCTTAATATGTGACTCAAAGGAGAGAGTTGGGTCGAAAATAATACCCAGATTCTTTACTGATTCGCCTTGTGTAATTGTTTGGTTGTCAATGTTAAGGTGGTATTTTTAAATAAATGTCGGTGTTTAGCAGGACCGATAATCAGCATTTCCGTTTTCTTGGCGTTGAGTTGCAAGAAGTTAGCGGACATCCATTGTTTAATTTCATTAAGACACGCCTCCAGCTGACTACAATCCGGCGTGTTGGTCAGCTTTAGGGGCATGTAGAGTTGGGTGTCATCAGCATAACAATGAAAGCTAGCACCGTATTTGCGTATGATGTCGCCTAGCGGCAGCATGTAAATACTAAAGAGTGCAGGGCCAAGAACCGAACCCTGAGGAACTCCGCACGTTACCTTAACATAGTCCGAGGTCACATTATTATGGGAGACGCATTGCATCCTGTCAGTAAGATAAGAGTTAAACCACGACAAAGCTAAGTCTGACATACCAATACGTGTTTTGATACGCTCTAATAAAATATTATGATCGACGGTATCGAAAGCAGCGCTAAGATCAAGAAGCAGCAACATAGATGACGCATCAGAATCCATCGTTAGCAGTAGATCATTAGTCATTTTTGCGAGGGCTGTCTCCGTAGAGTGATTTGCCCTGAAACCGGATTGAAAAGGTTCACAGAGATTGTTAGACACTAAGTGTTCATTTAGCTGCTGTGCGACAATTTTTTCGAGGATTTTCGAAATAAAGTGAAGGTGGGACACCGGTCGGTAGTTTACCATGAGGTCAGGATCAAGGTTAGGTCTTTTGAGCAGAGGATGAATAACCGCTTTCTTGAATGCTAGGGGAACAGTGCCAGAGGAAAGTGATACGTTTATAATATTTCGCACTGATGGACCTAATACAAAAAGCTCCTTGATAAGTTTCCCAGGAAGTGGGTCAAGTAAACATGTTGTTTGTTTTATCCCACTTACACGCAGTAATAGTTCCTCTAATGTTATTTCATCAAAAAGAGAGAGACTATTTTGTATTGCAGTATCCGTCGTAGATTCAGTTGTATCTGTGTTAATAAAACCCAGTTGTAGCTGGGATGCGTTGTCTTTAATCTCCTTTCTAATGAGTTAAATTTTCTTATTAAATAAATTCATAAAGTCATCTGCCGAGTGGGTGGAGCTATTGGGAGGAGTCCCTTGTTGGGTTAGCGATGCTACTGTACTAAAAAAAAATTTAGGGTCGTTTTTGTTGAGGCGGATGAGATTTGAGTAATATTTAGCTTTAGCTAAGGTAAGCATGCGTTTATACGATATTAAACTATCACTCCATGCTTGATGGAAAACCTCAAGCTTGGTCGCGCGCCATTTGCGTTCCAACTTTCTACATGATAATTTATGAGCTCTGGTTTCTTCTGTAAACCATGGGGTGCGCCTTTTAGGGGCCCTTTTTTGTTTTAGCGGTGCTATACTATCAATGGTTTTGCGCAGGGCATTGTCAAAGTTGTTAGTTAGGTTATCAATAGAGCCGACATAATTTGGGAATGGTGCCATTACCGAAGGCAGTAGGTCAGCAAGAGTCATCGTTGTGGCAGCATTAATGTTGCGGCTGCTATAGCAGTTATTATTAGTTTGTTGACAATGAGTCAGAACTTCGAATTTTATAAGGTAATGATCGGACATTACTTTAGTATACGGGAGTACCATAACTTTGGAGGTGGTAACACCCCTGACCAGCACTAGATCTATCGTATTACCGTTGCGATGCGTAGGTTAATTTATTATTTGTGTAAGACCACAGCTATCAATTATAGTCTGGAGCGCCACGCACTGAGGGTCCGATGGGGTATTCATATGGATATTAAAGTCCCCCATTATGATTATATTGCCTGCGTGCGTCACTAGATAAGCAACGAACTCTGAGAATTCATTGTTAAAGTCCGAGTAGGACCCTGGGGTGTGGTAGATAACAGCCATATCGAGAGGCAGCGGTGCGACAGACCTCATAGTAAGCACCTCAAACGATTTGTATTTATTATTTAGGTTAGGGGTAAGGTTAAAGTTTTCATTGTATATTAGTGCGACACTCCCACCCCTTTTAAGGGGACGGGCAATATGCGCATTTGTATAGTTAGGAGGAGATGCCTCATTTAGCGCAAAAAAATCGTCTGGTTTGAGCCAGGTTTCGCTAAGACCAATGACGTTAAGATTGTTGTCTCTAATGACCTCATTAACTAATAACGTTTTGGGAGACAATGATCTTATGTTTAAAAAGCCCATATTATAAGTATTGGGCTGTTTTGACGAGTTTTTGTTTAAATTATCCGTAGTAGCAATATTAATAATGTTGCGTTTATTATACGTAGTGCACTTTAAATAGTTTCGACCATATCTACGAATTGATACGACGGGAATTTTCAGATTGTTTGCTTGATGCTGTGATCGACTGAACGCATCATGATTTGCCACCTCAGTAGAATGCATATCTACCCGGACACATTCACAACAGAAAACACATTATGTGAGTTGTGTGTTATTCTAAGAAAATTGCTATGCGTACAGGAATTATCCAGCCTGGTGCTGGCTAGTTCTAGCTTAACTGACTCCTCACCCGGACTAGCAGGCTCTGTAATTGCCTGTGACCGGGCTTGCTCTAGTGTAGTTAGTCAAATGTGACTTAAACAGTAGTCTATGTTTTTAGACAGGATGATGGCGCCTTCCTGGTTAGGGTGAAGGCCGTCTCTCATCAGCAAGCCTGGTTTGCCCCAGAAAGAGGGCCAATTATCAATAAACGTTAGTCCCTGTTGTCTACAGAAGCTAGCCAGCCACTTGTTAAGCGAGACTAATCTGCTATATCTCTCATCATTGCCTCTCGCAGGCAGGGGGCCAGAGACAATTACTCGATGCCTGGACATCTTTCTAGCGAGATCACAAGTCCTGGCTATGTTTCTCTTTGTAATCTCTGACTGTCTCATTCTAGTGTCATTGGAGCCAACGTGTACAACTATATTCGCATAACTAGTGGTGCGATTAGCCTGTCGTACGTGTTTACTAGGCCTGTTGCGAGTTAGCTCCCTAAGATTAGCCTCAATGTCAGGTGCTCTGGCCCCAGGGATGCACTTAATTGTGGCTGGTTTGCTAAGCTTTATGTTTCGGGTGATGGAGTCCCCTATGACTAAGGTGTGGTGCCCGGTAGACTGGGGTGTAGGACTAGCTAAAGAGCTAAATCTATTATGCGTCTCAACCGGTACACCGTAGCTTGTAGGCCGCTTAGGACTACTACAGGCTGGGCTAGTTAGCTCGCTACAGCTAACGCTAGCAGATGTGTCCGCAACATCTAAAGTTACGAGATTACTCTGCTCTAACTGGCGGACACGGCCCTCTAGCAGAGCCAGCCTCTCCGTGAGTAAGGTGCAAGAAGCGCAGGAAGCCATACTCGCGGTGTTTTCTGTCACCGAGTGAAGTTCCTGCTGTCTTCCGAGAAGTCCTGGTCACGGTGTGCAGGAGTAGATTCCTTCTGACCGGCGACCGGCGCCGCTTTTCTCCGCGCTAGCTTCGTTAGCTTAGCAGCTGCGGGAGGGGTGGAGAGACAGAGATCGGGTGATTTGCAAGTTAAATAGTACTACTAAATATGTTGAGAAAGTAATAAAGAAAGCTGCAGAACAATTAAAAGCACACAAATAGAACGATACTTAGCTTTTTCGAAACAGCGAGCAGTCACGCACGGTGAACCGTGCCACCTTTTGCGAGGCATGTTTTAAAGCAGCGCTTGCAGTGTGGCGCTTCCATATTTAAAACCTCATCTTGATTGATAGTTTTGAAGCCCATATATCTCCACATTGCACTTTGCGTACCCTCTTTTTTAATCAGTAGAAATTTCTGTATTTGCCCACCCCACCACACGGTGTTTATGCTTGTCTTCACTGTGAGTGCGCGCGCGCTGACACACTCAACATGCTCCTAGGCTCAGCAATGTCACCGCTGCACGGCAGCATGCAGATGAAAAAAAATACCAGTATTTTTCAAACACAGTATAGTACAGTTTTCAATTCGTTAGTACCACGGTACTTTATTAGTACCGGAAAACTGTACAACTCTAACTCTAGTAAGCACAAGCATAGATATAGACAAAATGACAGTTGTCAGCCGTTATTATATTACCTTGATCAAATATGGCAGAAATTTATGTTACAAGATACTGCAGTAGTAAACAGTAGGGATGCAACAGTACTCAATATAATCCTGCACAGGACAATCCGCCTTTACTAAAAAAAACAAAAAAAACATGATATTAATCGTGATCGGATGATATGAAAAAATGTTCCTCTTGTTTAACATTCACTGTCCTACTTACTTTTTTCAGCAAGCTAAAAATGTATTTGTAAAAAGGCTGCTTTAACTTTGGAGAACTGAAATACATCCACGAAATGCCATGCAATGTATTATCTATAGATTATCTAATTTCACCTATTTGGGTTAAAAATATTTTTTGCAAACCAGTAATTATAGTCTGCAAATTATATGTTATTGTTGAGTGTCGGTGCTGTCTAAAGCTCGGCCGAGTAACCGTGTAATACTCTTCCATATCAGTAGGTGGCAGTCGGTAGCTAATTGTTTTCTAGATGTCGGAAACAGCGGAAGGCAGAATGCAGGTAAAAAGGTATCTTATGTTTAAAACAAAAATAAACAAAAGGTGAGTGCTCCTAAGAAAAGGCATTGAAGCTTAGGGAATGCTACGCAGAGCGAAACTAAAACTGGACTGGCTACAAAGTAAACAAAAACAGAATGCTGGACGACAGCAAAGACTTACTGTGGCGCAAAGATGGCGTCCACAATGTACACCCGAACATGACATGACAATCAACAATGTCCCCACAAAGAAGGATAAAAACAACTGAAATATTCTTGATTGCTAAAATAAAGTAGATGCGGGAAATATCGCTCAGAGGAAGACATGAAACTGTGACAGGAAAATACCAAAAAAGAGAAAAAGCCACCAAAATAGGAGCGCAAGACAAGAACTAAAACACTACACACAGGAAAACAGCAAAAAACTAAATAAGTCACGGCGTGATGTGACAGGTCATGACAGTACACCTACTTTGAGACAAGATCTATATTGATGCATGGTTGGTTATGCTTTAAAGTCATATCCAACAATTGCGATAACGACTTTTTCCTGTCAACTGAGTTTAGTTTTTTAATGATTTCTGCTGGTGGTGTGCCTCCGGATTTTTTCAACGCTAAAAATGTGCCTTAGCTCAAAAAAGGTTGAAAAACACTGGTCTAGATAATATGTATTGGGTATGCTTTAGTGTAAATTTTGCCCCAGAGTCAATTTAATAACCTGTTTTTTCGTGTCTGTCTGATTGTGGAGGCGTTTGCAGATTGCAAATGGAACCATTCCTCATCTTGTCCAAAAGTATCACAATTTATCTGATGAAAATGTATACTGTTTAAATATATATCTTTTGAAAACGTCGTCACTACTTTTTTTCCAGACACTGTTAAAAAAAAAAACAGTACCGTATTTTTCAGACTATAAGTCGCAGTTTTTTTTCATAGTTTGGCTGGGGGTGCGACTTATACTCAGGAGCGACTTATGTGTGAAATTATTAACACATTACCGTAAAATATCAAATAATATTATTTAGCTCATTCACGTAAGAGACTGGACCAGGGGTGTCAAACTCAAATACAGAGTGGGCCAAAATTTAAAACTGAACAAAGCCAAGGTTGAACAAATTAAACTTTTTGATAGGGACCCAAACAAGTTTTGCATTAAATATTGAACAAGCAAGGCTTATATAACTTTATAGTGACATGCAAAATCGAGTTTCAAATAATAATAATAATAATAATTAAAAAATATCAATGGCATATCAAATACAATTTAAATAAAAATGGAATGCCTCTTTTCTATTTGCAGCCTTCTGAGGTAAATATCAACATTAACTTTTTCCACAGGCTAATAAATTTGAAAATAAAATCATGAATAAACTAACCATTCAGGACTTTAAACTGCTCAGTTTGCAACACACTGATCTAATCTGATGTGCCCAAGCCAGATACCTGGCATCTTTTCTTGGATGCTAGTTCATTAATGTCGGGGCTCAGGCTTTGAGCTGAGGCATCCCTCATTATCGAACGAAGGTGTTCATCAGTCATTATATCTCGTATTCCACAGTCTTGGGGGCGTGCCTTACAGGCACTGCTTTTTAAGGCCCCCAAGGGCTGACGTCACGTCCGCTTTTCATCCGTTCTAACATCGTGCCCGCCCAGTCACAAGGTATGAGCGGCTCCTGTACGCACACACACGTAAATGCAACGCATACTTCCTCAACAGCGATACAGTTTACACTGAGAGTGGCCGTATAAGCAACTTTAGCATTGTTAGAAATATACGCCACACTGTGAATCCACACCAAACAAGAATGACAAACACATTTTGGGAGAACATCCGCACAGTAACACAACATAAACACAACAGAACAAATACCCAGAACCCTTTGCAGCACTAACTCTTCCGGGACGCTACAATATACACCCCCGCTACCTCCAAACCCCGCCGCCCCCCACACACAGACACACACCTTGTAGCGTCCCGGAAGAGTTAGTGCTGCAAAGGGTTCTGGGTATTTGTTCTGTTGTGTTTATGTTGTGTTACTGTGCGGATGTTCTCCCGAAATGTGTTTGTCATTCTTGTTTGGTGTGGATTCACAGGGTGGCGTATATTTCTAACAATGTTAAAGGTTTTTATACTGGCACCCTCAGTGTAAACTGTATCGCTGAAGATCAAGTATGCGTTGCATTCACTTCTGTGTGCGTGCCAAAGCCGCACATATTATGTAACTGAGCCAGCACTCGTTGGACTGGACGAGAAGGGGACATTACAATTCTTGGGAGGGACACTGAAATTTGGGAGTCTCCCGGGAGGTTTGGCAAGTATGAGAATTAGCGGTGTACCGCGGCACCGCCGCTGTATATAATCGGCGGGCCAGCTGTAGTGTTAATGTGATATCACCTCAAGTGAAATTTTTGGCCCGCCGGCCAGAGTTTGACACCCTTGGACTAGATTTATAAGATTTCATCGGATTAAGCAATTACGAGTGACAGATTGTTTGGTAAACGTATAGCATGTTCTATATGTTATAGTTATTTGAATGACTCTTACCATAATATGTTACGTTAACATACCAGGCACGTTCTCAGTTGGTTATTTATGCGTCATATAACGTACACTTATTCAGCCTGTTGTTCACTATTCTTTGTTTATTTTAAATTGCCTTTCAAATGTCTATTCTTGGTGTTGGGTTTTATCAAATAAATTTCCCCAAAAAATGCGACTTATACTCCAGTGCGTCTTATATATGTTTTTTTTCCTTCTTTATTATGCATTTTCGGCCGGTGCAACTTATACTCCAGAGCGACTTATACTATGAAAAATACGGTATATACAGTATATTTACCCGGTCACAACATTAGGTACACCTAAACACTCGCCAATCGATTCAGAACTTAAAAAAAGCTGCTTATACAAGAATTTGTCACTGCATATCGCACATCAGTGTTATTGTATGCATGCCAAAATTAGATAAAAATAATACTTAATCCTACCTTTTTTTGCCTGCAGCAAAATGAGAGGATCTTCTCCCTCTATAGCTGAGAGCTTGACTTAATATTAAAATAAGATCGTCCACCTCGCTGTGACGTCACAACATAGCCAGACTGCAAAACGCCGCGATCAGAGACTTCCTAAACTGTGTGCAAGCTCACACCAAAATGCATGAACCTTACTATTTATTACTTTGGCACTGTTTAACACAAGTATCCAACATTGTAATAACATTTATAAGTCAGAAAAAACTAAATTCTTCATAGAGCCCATCAAAACGGCACTTTTTACAAGTATTCTCCTATTTAATTTTTCAGTTTTTTAACAGTGGGTTTAACAATCAATTGCTTTAGGTTTTTCCATAAAAGAGCCGTTGCATTTTTAACCTGCAAATACCTTTTGTTTTATTATAATGAAAAGTGGAGCCAAATTAATTTATTAAAACTACAATTTGTAGTACAACACTACACTACAACACTGCCTAATGTATGAATTAATAAACAGTATTTTCAGTCAGGTCTAATGTAAAGCATTTCAAACTACAACCACAATATCAAATGTAATGATAAATGAATTGAATATAGTTTGTCTTTTTCATGGTTTTTGTATTAGATTTAATTATCCTACTCCTTTAAAGGTGCCATATGTAATAATGTGGCCAGAAATGGTTCTGCAATCACGGTCAAAATTCTGTAGTCCCCTCCCTCTCTCCCTGACTGAGGTTGCTAGATACTCAGCCGAGTCCAGCTCGATCAACTGGGCTACTCCAAGGAACTTCAAACTTCCACTGCCTATTACTAGGTGTTGAGGTGCTGGGACCATAATAGCTGAATAGACAAACGTCCAACCAACACATTTTACACAGAAATTAGGCTTTTTTCAGGAAGAAGTACGTCATGCCTGTGTACAATATCACAACAAATGGCAATCATATGGTTAATTGTCAGTACTATCAGAAAACACAGACTAAGACAAACTACAACCAACGCGAGCAATGGTTATACTGGTGAAAATAAGTGGAGCATGCTTAGCAGCCTAATGTATGCCCAAAACTAAAGAGGAGACATTTTACCTAGGTATGCCTATAGGCTACACAAATGAGGAATTATTTTATGATGTGATTTTGGCTGTCTCCATACGTTTCACAATGTCATGACAGCCGTGCAATGTTGCAACCCATTTCCTCAGCGTATCAGCATATTGAGAACAAAATAGGCACTGACACTACCCATATCCAAATAGGTTTTATTTGTCGAAAATATATTTTGCTCTGTCAGTTCAAATACACATCGACATGCAGGCTAACGAGCATATATTTCCCCCGTTAGCCTATACGTCGATGTGTCATTGACCGGACTAGCATGCTAAGCATTACACTAGGAGCGAAGCACCATCACACTAAGCATTCGTTGCACGAACATACTAGTTTTGTTAGACAAGGTCATAGACTATATTGGACAATATAGTTTACAAACGAAATGTCCATTTTCATTTATTACAAGTAAAAAGAAAATGTACTTACCTATCAAGGATGAAATTATTAAGTTTGGCGTCAGATAAAAAAAATCTTCTAAGCTGAGAATCGTAATGACGCCTTTTAGATTTACAAAGGTCTGACATGTTTAGTAACTTTACCAGTGGCAGTAGCCAGACGAAGAGGGCGGTGCGTAACTGGCAAACTGGATGTGTCATACTCACAGACTTTCTAATTAGTCAAACAGTAGAGGGCGGGACATCAAAATGAAAATAGTAACAAGATTTTGGGGCTGTAAATCTAATTTTGAAATGAGCATATCCCGGCTGAACTACTGTAATCAGTTATAGAGGTATTCGAAAAGAACATGATTTATTAATGCCTTATGACATATCAGGGCCATTTAATGATGACTTGACATAAAATTATTTATTATGTCTCCTTTTAATTAAAGTTTAGTCAAGTGTACCCTACTTTGCTAAATGATCTGTATTTCATCATATGTAGCTAAATATTAAGCTACAAATGTCACATCTGTGCAATTTAAAAGTGTACGTGTGTCTATTGTGTTATAATGATCCTTTTCTGCCCCCAGGTGTCCACCTTTGTTGATTACAGTAACCCTCCTACAGTCAAGAACCACAATGAGGTTCTGCGTTGCTTCAGTCTGTTAGGTAGTGTAACTCTTTTATAAATATATACCGGTATGCTTCAACTCACTGTGGTGCACTGTGACGTATGCTTTGTTTGGAGTCACAAGAGCAGTAATGAAATTGTCCATTATTGCGTCAGACACGGTGTCCCTCTGAGGATAATCATATTACTTGTGGAGCTCAGTGTAACCAACCACATGTTTCACTCTTGACCCATTTTGCTTTGTTTTTTTATATTGTTGCCTTTTGAGACAGTTGTTATTAAGCACTACTGTATACAAGTACATATTAATTGATTGATTGATTCAGGTCACAACTTAAAAGGGAACTGCACTTTTTTTGGAATTTTGCCTATCGTTCACAATCATTATGAAAGACATGACAACAAATGTTTTGTTTTTAATTAATTCTAACTCGTAAATAAAAGCCTGCTTACAGCAAAGCTAATGGGAGCTCCTCTATTTCGCTCATAAAATCCAGTAAATTACCACTCAAAAAACACCAACAATACTCTATTTACATTTCGTAATTTGAATACTAACAAAATATTATTGATATTGTTATAAGCGCTAATGCAGGCGAACTACTTATAGCAGTGCAGTGATCACTTCCGTGCGTCCCTATGTTTACATCGAGTGGTCTGCTGCTTTCTGGTTCCTTGCTCCTCATAAATCATGCATCTCACCTGGGCAGAAAATGTCTGAGTAGGTATTCCGACAAGTTAGTGCACTTTGAAAGCCATTAAGACCCTAAATGGACGAGGACAACACAAAAAGATGCTTTGGTCCTACCTCGTCTCCTACCCTTTTCTTTGTAAGGATTATGAGGCATTCTTCAACTATATTGGACTATATGAACATTCTAGCAGTCTGCATCATAATGATAGCAGACGTTGCACAGTAAGTTATGTTTTATTATGTTTGTTGGCTCTCATGAAGTCTGCAGTGAGTAATAATCAGTGATGTACAAAAAAAAGCAAACGTCATGAATCAGCTCATGATGCGTTTTTGAAACTAATGCGCAGCCTATGCTTAAAATGGTCAAAATACGTAAACATTAAATGTTATTATATATGTGCCCATTACTACATTACATATATACTTACATCATGTATACAAAACCTCAATGGAGGTGTTTGGATGTTTTTTTTTAGGGCTATATAGGTGGAATTGTGCTGCTCCCATGGGCTCCATTGTACCAGACTTTTGATCGCATTTATTTAATATTTTGAATGCAAAATAAAAAAATACCATCCATTATCATGTCTCTCATAATGATTGTGAATGACAGGCAAAATTCCAAAAAAAGTGCAGTTCCTCTAAGCATTTTAAAAGTCTTTCTTTCCCTCTCTCATTCCAGCCACTGCTTTCCCAGACCGACTTGTAATGTTTGTTCTTCAGAGATTAGAAAACAGCAATGAGCGGAGCAGGATGGGCTCTCTGGCTATCCTGCGTCATCTGATCAACTCCAGCAGTGAGTAAATGCAAAGTTGTTACATACCCAAACCAGAAAAGCACTTGGAGAACACAGACCTACCAATATTTAAAAATAGTTAAAAATCCTGAATGATCTGAATCACCCCCAAATTGAATCAATGGTTCTTTGTCCCGTATCCATAATCCCCACATAGCTTGTTACTGACAAATAACAGACAAATAAACCCTAGCGGAGGTAAATAAAGGCCATGTTCATGTGTGCTTGTTTTCTTCGTCTGTCGCTCCCAAACAGAGTCCTTGCATAGGACTTAGCACCTGGCCGTGTTTTTTCTGTATCTGAATGAAATAAACAGTGAACCCTCTTGTCAGTCATCTACTCTTTTTGTCTCTGTGGTAGGAGGCGGGGCCGCTAGCATACACACAGTATAGCCTCGTAACTTTAACGTAAGGAAACGTCGTAGAAATGGTCTGGTTCACCGCCAACATCTAATCCCTCGTTCTTTATCGCATTTCTGGCTTTTCCTGAAATTTTCATTAAATTGTGCCTGTAACTTTGAGCTATATTGCCGCCTAACTGACAGACGATCAGATTACCTCAAGGCAGAGGTAATAACTTGTACTTGGGCATAATTTGCCCAACTTTCAACTCTACCATATGACAATGTTACAAATCTCCTTGATTGTGATGTTTTTGTGTGGATATACACTGCTATAGCTTTTGCCTGGATGTTAAAAGAATGACGAGGACTTGGTCGATAAATAAACACTAAAACAAGAAACCATGCCAAGGCAATATACTCAGCCGTTTCTCTAACACAAAGGCTCCTCCCTCCCTTTTCTTTGCTTCTCTCGCACTTATTCAAGTACCTGTCAGTAGAAATATACGGCCTCTCAGACTGTTGGAAAGTTCGAATCATAAGCAGGAAGAAATGAACACGGATATTTAAAAAAATTGATATTTCCTACATAAAACCCATTCGCTGGCTCTCATGCCAACAACTAACTGGCACAACATTAACGCCTCTGTTCATCAATATAGAGATACAGAGTATTCGATGTACAATGACATGTAAATCTGCGGAAACTTACACAGAGCCAGGAAACATGCATGTTTTTTTAATCGCCTGCACACATATTAAACAAGAATGTTGGGTTAAAAAAGGGGATTTTGGGGATTAACACCAAATGTTGGCAGGTCTGAATTTGAACTGATGATATTGGAATTTGCAGTTGTTTGGAAGATACTTCCTCAACTTCTGTTAATGTACAATTGTATCGACAAATCTTAAATCTTAATTTTCTTGGACTTTGCTATTGTTTATTGGTCCAAGGTGATTGCTGTCAAAAACAAATTATTTCATCAGCTGTAGCATGGTCATGTTAAAAGACATTCTGAACCAAATAGAGCCACTTATTTTATATATATATATATATATATATATATATATATTTATATATATATATATATATATATATATATATATATATATTTTAGGTGTGTGTATATAGAGGTGTATTATTACATTATGTTAAAGACTCTTCAAATAAATAATTAAGGGACATTTAAGTGTGTACGTAAACATTTGAATTGAACTGTGTATAGTACAGTATTTTTTTAATGTATTTTTTTACACAAAATCATAATATCGATTATCTAATTTTTCACTCATTCATGTGATGTGTTCCAGCTTCCATGATGGCGACTAAAAAGCTTCTTATTCTAGCTAGCATCAGGCAACCAATGGCTGACCATAGCAACAAGGTAACACGCATTCAGCAATAAACAAGACATGAGGAATTCCATCCAAATGAAACTTTGACACTTGTATGTGGACCCAGGTTAAGAAGCGCGTGGTTCAGGTCATCAGCGCCATGGCTCATCATGGTTATCTAGAGTTAGACGGAGGAGAGTTACTGGTACGATTCATTGTTCAACACTGTGCCCTACCAGACACATATCAGGTATGCCAATACCAGTAACTTCACAGTTATGACATTTACACCTGCACTAATCTTACTCTCTTGTAAAGTTCATTGTCAAATTACATTTGGCTAACAATAGTTGGATGTATACAGTGGTTATGTTGTTTTTCTGTTTGTTACTTTTGTCTGAAAGAAGCCCATGACGCTAAAGAAATACATGTATTTGTGTGTCTTAGAGGGGTCAAAAACCTGCAGACCCAGAAGAGGTAACAAACGAGGCACTGAGGTCAATGTGTGACAACACTCTTCATCTCCTGACCACAACTGTTGGGCGACTGGCTGATGTATGTAATGTATCAGTTTCTACATTTCCAAAAATAACTTTGAAACTTGACCTTCCAACTTTTCTTGTTTGAGTTCCAGTCCCAATACAATCTCAGTTTCCAAACTTAATTGGTTCTTGAACAGAGTTCGTAAATGAAAAAGTTTGTTTATTGAAGCAAATTTCTCCGTAAGAAACGATAAATAATAGGTACTAGCTTCGACAAAAGTCCATATTTTATTAAAGCGCTATACATGGCTGTATATCAAACAAACATAACACGACAGTGATGAATCAATTTTCTATTTATTAGCAAAGCCAAACCAAACAAGAACTAGCTGAACTCCCCCTTTGCAGCCGCCCTGCTGGCACGCACACACGCTGTCACTAGTCCTGCGATTCAATAACAGTTTGTAACAATTATTACGAATAGAAGATAGAATCACTTTATCTTGTTGGTTAATCTTCTTGATGTGCAGCGAAAAGGAGGGGAGAGAGGAGGCAGTGTCGACAATGCTGTGGATACTTACTGAATGTTTCAGAGCACACATCAATTGTTCATTGAGTTCTTTGGACTCCTATTGACTTATCAAAACTAGAAAAATGCTATAAGGTGGCTAAAAATCATTAAAAAGGCACAGAAAGTAGGATATAGGACAGTAGCTATTGACAGCTGACTGAATGAGGACCGGAGATCGATCAGCCCGCTCACAATGGAAGTGCTGCCGACACAAAATGACTGCGCTGCAAGACACAATAGGTGGATGAAATGTTCGTACACTGAGACAAGATTCACAGCATATTTTTATTCAGTCTGCGGTTCGTAAATCACAAACTTTGCACAATGAGGTGGGCATAAATACAGGTGCATGTCACTTCATGGCAACTTTTAATGGTTTTCTGTTAATTTTTAGGTGCTTTGGCCAAAGCTCCTCAACTATCTAACACCTTCACTGTACAGCAATGCCACAACTCCACTGTGTAGGAGTTTGATTGTACTTGGTAGCAAGAAAAAGGAAAATAAAGAGCCCAGCTTTAACATTGACTTTTCACAGGAAGGTAAATGTAATATTTATTACCCATATGTGTTAATATAACGTTTGCTCTGTACCTTGTGGGCACTTATAAATGTTTGACTGCATACAGTATACAACAATATTCTGCATACTTGGAACTGGTCCTGTTCTGTTTCATGAAATCCAGACTAAATATTAGTTTTTTCCCTTTTAGTCAATCTGCCCTCTCCTCAAACATTGTTGATCAAACTGTTGGTAAGTACAGCCACCAAGTGAACACATAAGAGTAACTTGACTTGTTACCTTGGGTGGTTGGTTTGGTTCATTCCAGATGAATGCAGCATTTCCATTCAATAGCAGAGGTCATGGTGCTCCATCACTCTCCCTCCTCCGAGTCCTCTCTGTTAATATTCACAGCAACACAGAAGCTCTTTGGGACAAAGAGATTCCTCCTGTGCTGGCAGTACTGGAGGGTAAGCAGTAGACATTTGCTAAGGGTAGAACATTATGCTGGTGCACACAACATAATTATTCTGTTATTGATTCCAGAATCCACGGCAGAGAGTCTTGATAAGAAAAGATGGGATGAAAATGTGCTGGAGGTGGGCTTTAAAAAAAAAAAAAAAAAAAAAAGTTTTCTTAATAATAAATATTGTTGTAAGTTTGTTTTGAATATTAAAAACAAAGATGCATAGTATTTGATGTTTAAAGGTTGGAAAATATAATACTTGAGTATTCTAGACTCTTTTATTAATTTCCTTTAAAAAAAATAAAAAAAAATTCCTAAGTAGCACTGGTGAAATTATTATTATGAATTACCTCTAATTAATACATTTATGGGAGCACGTTTGTAACCATAACACAAACATAATATCTGACAGACTGACATCAACAAAATAATGCAATTGTCTCCAGATCCTGTCTAAAACTTTGGTTGCTGTTGACAATGACAAGTGGGTGTGCCAGTTAGCAGCAGAAGCAACAAGATATTTGTCCACATATAACAACGCTTTGGAAGAGAAGGTATGTGACTAAAAGCTATTTAACTGACCAAAGTGCTGCAACCTGTCAGTAATATTTTAAATTACAGTATACCTTTTTTTTTTTTCCCCCATAGAGTTTCCTGTATCAGTTTATCGGAGTGGCTCTCCAGCACTCTTTCAATAAAGAGTTTGTTAAAAAACAGTTGCAGGAAATCCTCCTTACAGCACGACACAATGATGCTGTTGAAAGACAGGTACTATCAACCAAATTCTGAAAACCTCTTTTGCTAGTTTTGGCTTCATCTTACTCTCAGGAAAAAATGTTGACGTCCATCCATCCATCCATCCGTTTTCTAGCGCTTGTCCCTTTTCATTTGTCAAATGATCACAAGATTTGTTGTATTCGGGTAGTAAACAAAAGTAGCATATCGATAAACATTAAACTTAGTGGTGTTTCTAATCTTCAAATGAATCATATTTTTTATTTTATTTTTGTGTAAAAGGAAGAAAACATTTAATTTAAAATATCCCAACACTTTGATATATTAATACTGGACTTTTCAAATACAGACCTCACTTCCTTTGTATGGAGTTTAATGTTCTCCTGTGCATGTGTGGGTGTTCTATGTATACTCTTTACTCACACATGCATGTTAAGTAAAAAGACTCACAGCGTCCAGGTGACCGAAATTTCCCTAACAAGTTCCCTTTATGTATTTTTTTGCTCCTGAAATTGAATCTAGCAGTCATTTCCCATAACATCAATTAATTGTTTAATAATCGGTAGATAACTAACTGTACTTAAAATAGTTATTACTTTATATGCCATCCTCTCTTGGTGTGATGTCATCTTCAGAACTGGAGCCCATTTTCCTGCATAGACCGTGTGGATAACAGCATGTAAAACTATTATTTTGATCACTTAATTGCATTTTTTTATTGCTATGGTCCATGATTCTGTCAAAACTGATATGGTTAACATTATGAACAAAAAATTTCATTCAATTTCCCTACTTCCTTACTTTTCCATAGACACCATAGCCTTTGTTATCTAATACTCTTTCCGCATCAGTGGAAGAGGACGCCAAATAGAATACTCGCGGCTTCTTTTTCTCTCATTTTTGAGAATCTGAACTGATTTTCTTTGTCCGTTCTTCTTCAATTTCGGACTAAGTCTTTCTCCTCTCAAGGGTGCTCCTGATTTCCGTGCTTGCCTTTGGGTTTGAGTCTTTTAAAAAATGTCCATCCAAACTACAAAACACTTTTTCTTCAAAGTCAAAATCATTAAAATTATTGGCGCAAATTACACTCCTCTCGCTTGGTCTGTCCCATTTTAAGCAAGTCAATTTGACTGAAGAGGTCCATGCTTTCCTCATATTCCCATCATTTGGAAATGTATGCAGGCTGACCCCTTCTTTAGTTGTATTGCTACAACCTGCAACATAGCATCTGGCAAAAATATTTGATATTTCCTTTAAATTCTGTGTGAAAATACCATATTTTGGCGTGAAGATGCCACCAAAGCACATACTACACAATATAAAATCGCCTCTGTAGGTGACTTTAGCAGGGTGATGCAGGCCTTGCCACAAATTGGAGCGAAAAGTGGACGTTCCAAAATGTGCTGAAACTTGATAGAAAACAAGCCTAATATCACTACTGTGTCTGTTTTGGGGGACTTTTAACTGTAGACTTTATTTTAGGTCCAGGACTATGAAATAATTGTCTAGGTTGTCAGCTTCAGAGAGTTTTTTTTTTTTAACTCAGTGGAGACACTAATTGTCCGTGGGTGTAAATGTTTTTGTGCCCTGTGATTGACTGCGATTAGTCCAGGGTTGACCTCACCTCTCACCAAAAGTCAGCTGGGATAGGTGCCAATTTACCTGTGATACTGAATAAGATATGCAGTATAATTAATTGATAAATGAATGAAAACTTGAGTACCTAACTCTGTTTCTATGTTATCCTTTCTCAGGGCGTGGCTCTGGGCATTGGGTTGTGTGCCAACAGCCATCTAGAAGGAACTCTGGCCAAGCTGGATGAGTTCGGAAAATCCGATGCGTTCAAGAAATCCCCAAGCATCTTTAACTTGCTTAAGGTAAATAGAACATTTATAATAATCTTTTATATTCAATCAGCTGAGTTTGAATTTCGCTGTGTCTGTTCTGCCCTCAGGATCGTAACGATGTTGAGCTGGAGAAAGTCAAAAGCACGTTAATCCTTTGTTATGGTCAAGTGGCTGTCAACGCTCCTCCAGAAAAGATCCTAAATCGTATTGATCAAGACATTCTTCGCTGTATCAGCAAACATTTTAACACTAAGGTAATGCAAACACCGTGGTGATACATTTATGACAAGCCATTTATGTAGTTTGTTTGCCATTGTGGTCTTTTTAATGGAAAAAACGTTTTTAATGGTTAATTTAAACTTAATAAAGTAAGTTTAATCATTATACATGTATTACCTTTTACAGTATATTTGATGATATACATGTATATTTTTCTTTCATCTGTATGAAAAGTGTTTAAATGATGCAAGGATTTAGATGATCATATTGCTTTGTATCCTTTAGGATTTATCACCTAACGGCAATTTGTCTAACATTGTAGCTAAATTTTATAAATGTAGTTGACAACGTGAAACAGTTTATTTTTTGCTTTTGACAGAAAATAGTCTTATGATTATATGATATCTATTTCATACAGGTTCTGGGAATTAAAGTAGAGACAAAGGTATTGTCACTTGGTTAGAGGGGCTATTACTTTTCCCAGTTAACTTCTGCTACTTTCCTGTTCTGATGCACACGTTTGCGGTGATACTGCCTTTGAACACTTTACTTTTACTGAATATTCAGAAACATCTTGATTGCATAAATGACTGCACTGACCAACTTCTTAACTTCCTTACGCAACAACCTAATCATAATGTCTATCATATTGACCACAATGTCATTATGATTATAATGTGAATCAAATTTACATTATGATGGGAGCATTTGTGTTTAAAAATGAATTTGTCTGTTTTAAGACAGTACACAAACGTGTATAGATTTTGAATAGGGTTGAAGTAAAAGTAGTATTCACCTTTTTAAATATATTCATGGATAAACATATCGTCCAAGAACAATATTGCTGTAGTTCCTGTGTTGTCATAATTTGTATTATCTCTTGATTTCATTTCAAATGAAATTGCTTTAATATTTTTAAAAATCTATTAGATTTTGCTGAATGCTGACCTGAGACTATTTTACATTCTCTTTGTGGCTCTTTTTAACAGCTTGTTCATTTCTGTCACTTTTTACACCAGAGGTCTCTTGAACCAATCTACTCTAATTAACACGGACTCAAAACCTCTTTCCATCTGCTGCTAATCTTCAATTTGAATATTAATTAACACATTACTGAAGTAAATATTGGCTTTGCTCATGTTAAGATGTTACTGGTGGTGGCACATTTCTTTCTTTTGGGGGCGGAGGGAATTTTTTGAATCTTCTGATGTGTCCTGTCACTGTACCTTATTTGTGCTCTTACATTATGTCGACTTGTGTCCGTGTATTTGTGTGTGTGCCTGGATTTCAGGATCTGACAATGAAACTGAGTTTGATCCAGAGTGTTGGACTTGTTGCAAAAGCCATCAGCGAGTGTGTGAGAAAACAAGGCTACATCTTCTCTCGTAAACAAGAGCTTATTGTGGTCATGCAGGTGAGTGCAGAGCACTTAATTTGCTTTAAGACAAAATATACTGTATTAATGAATATATAAAATGTATATAAACAGTGGCAACTCATTACATTAAAATATATTTCAAAAGGTAATGGATTTCAGTACTAAAAGTTAAAAGCTCTCTATTAAATCAATTAATTATATTAGAAAAAAGTTTTGATTTATATTATGTTGCATCGAATAATCGTTTAATGAGTGTAAGTAATGAAATGGGATTAAATCCAAAGCACATGAATTGCCTGGAACTTAAAATACACAGACATAGTTTCTGCATGGCCACTGCAATGGAGGGCACTTGAAAGCAGTGGTGTGTGGGTGGGTGGTTTATATTTTATGCCCAAATGTTAAAAGTGCAATTTCAATGTTGATGATGTATATTTATTAAAATAAATCAATGAATGTTGTGACAAGCAACCTTAAAGCAAATTTAAACCAGGGGTTCATAACCTTTTTGACCTCAGGGCCCAACTTGTTCTCAACAGAAGGGCCCATAGCCCACTCACATATTACCACTGAATTAGTAATATTACCGGTACTCTTGATTTTAAATTTGATTCAATAATTATATACAACCTTCTTACAGTTTAACAAGTTGACCTTGTCAAGCGATATGAAACCATGTGTTAATCACACAGATTATTATCAAGGCTTAGGTCAGTCTGATTTATAAAAATAGATAAATATAAATATGTTGCAAAAGAAGGGACTCATGAAAACTGATGAAAAAATATACATACAATTACGCAGTGCTAAAATACTCAAAATTGATTAATAATAATAAATATCAGTACTAACTAAACTAACATTAAAATTAAAGTGCAAATGAAAATACAGTTTAACAATTTTAGTCATAATTTTTGTGATTAATGTCTGCTGCCTATAAGGACCACAGCTGAAAAACGGATATTTATTGATGGCCTCGCGGCCCAACAACGAGCCCCGGCCCTATGGTTAAGAAACACTGATTTAAACAGTTTTCCCTTTAAATACGCATTGAGGTAATAAAATGTTTTATCCGATTGCTTGATTGACAAACTAATCGATAGATTATTTGATTACTAAAATAATTGAGAGCTGCAGCCCTAATAAACTTATCATCACACAGGTGATCTTAATAATAGTAATGATTATAGCTTACAGCTAATAACCCAAGTTCAGCATCTCAGACAATTTGAAAAATTGTCAATTTAAATCAAAATACTTCTATGTAGATATTATAGTTTATTAGGATGTACCTTATTGCTTGATGTAACTACATGTCACTTTATAGCACCAATTGTATGAAAACCTAAGCGTCTTTTGCCATAAGATATACCGGGTAACATACATTCAACTAATCTTTTCCAGACCCCTAAATATATTAAGACCAAACACATTTTATAGGGAATAATTATAGTTATATGTGCAAAAAAACTATGCAAAATACATATAAATGACAAAATTAATAAAAGCACATTTAACATCACTTTTATCCTTATTGAAGACTCCTGTTAGTGAAGATGGTGATGAGCGTAGAGACCAATGCGTGGAATTCTTTGTCTGGGCACTCGATTTCACAGAATGATATGCGAGCAAACAGACTACCTTTTAACGTGCAATGTTTAGCCGTACAATAACTGAGGCTTTTTCACAAAAATCTTAGCCATTTTGTGAAAAATTCATATGTGGGGTGTACAAATACAAAGGTACCACTCTCTGTTTGAACTTATACAGTATAGGTGAGTTGCAATCACGTGACCTAGAGGCACATCCGGGCACTTCTGGGTTTCAGGCGATGGTGTAAGCCCCATTAGGCTACTGTTTATTTACCTGAATCCATGCAGATTTAGGCTTATTTTGAAAGGTTTATAGGCAAATATAAAAGCGATCATGAAAAAATATTTAAAATGGGATGGAGCTGATTTTTACACTCTTAAGAAAAATATTTTTTTTTAGAAAGATTTAAACCATTTATCATCACCAAGAGGTTACTGCTACCACACTTCACTTATCACTTATGGTATTTAGAGAAGAAAAGATTGGAGGCACATCATGTCTTTACATCTGAGGGGACCAAAAATTAACTGTTAATCTCTGAAAGACAAAGTTGGACTTATTCGTGTCTCGGTAAGTATCATATTTGATTGACATAACGAGTGCCGTGCTGCTATGATCTCATGATCAGCAGTTGATTTCCGGCTACAAATATTGGTCTCATCTACAATTCATGTCTGCAGTTGTTTTTAAGTTGTGTGAAGTTTTTATTTTGTCTCATTATTGAGCTATAGATGTCCCTGTTGTTAAGCAATGTTTGCTAGCAATATCAAGATTCAGTATATGCTGTTGAGCCTACGAGAGATGTATTCATCTACTTTATTAATACTATAAAGGATATTTTGTTGATGCTAACAAATATCACCAAAGACGCCATAATGTGGTCATCCGTGTAAAATAAAGCACTTAGCTTTTTTGTACAACAACCAAGCTTTTAGTTTTTGCTATGAAAATCGACAACAAAAATACGGTGGATTGGACCAACAATCACAATGTTTATTACTTTGACTTTACATGGCTTTAGTTTATTTGCACAACCAGGACTTTGTAGTTATATTTAGGCATAGCAACCACAAAAGAACAAAAAACTAATGTGATCTATAGTCATTTCTTTGTTTAGTTCCACTATCAAAAACTACTAATATAACTTGATTGCATTACAGAATGTTTCTCAAACAAATCAAATGTTCAATCAAACATTTTACAAAGTGATCGCTGCAGACACAACCGGTCTGATTGTATTCCACTAGATGATGAAAGTTATACTTTTAGGAGCCATTTCCTTCGACGCACTTTCGTTTTTTCCTGACTTTATTACCTTTTAATAGCCACTTATTTCCGGACTATATTAAAGCTATTTCCTTTTTCTCTATTTGAACGACTGTAACACCCAACAACAGAACAGCAATACGGCATTTTCTGATCAAAACTCTACACTCGCTCTCAGTTGTTTTAATACTATGCTCAAACTTGTTGACCGTGTAAATTAAGCCGCAAAAAAGAAAAACGAATGTGACATCATATGCAACCCTCGTATTAGCAGACCACGTTCTAGTTTAGAGAAGATAATCCTCTAACAAAAGTGAAAATCTCTTTCTGCTAGACTAATTTGATACAAGATGTTAGGAATAGACAGAACGGATGCTTCTGGGGCATCGTTGAGAAAGGGACTTCACAACGATAATGTAATGTTTGCGTCCTGCTAACACTCAAACCAACAAACAAAATAAAACCTTTCACCTTCACACTTTTCTTTATGATTACTTATTGATTTGTTTTCTTGGACAGGATTTTATTAAGGCAGAACCTGCCGATGCACTTCGGACTCCAGTGCGCCACCTGGTGATGAGCACCTGTACCAACCTCATGTATCCTCAAATGCTCTTCTTAGGGTTTCACCATTGAAAGAAACTGTTGACATTTTATTCTCTGTATAAAAAAAACCCAAAGAACTCTTGAACTTATCTTTGCTAACCAAATGAGACGCAGTTCATGTTTCTACCCTTTTCTTTTCCTACTGGTTTTACCTTTGACCTTATATACCTCAGGCTTTTGGACCCCGCACTGAGTGAGAATGAGACCTTTGACTTGCTGAAGGTGTGTGTGACCAGTGTGTTCTCTCTACCACTTGAGACACACACTCCAGAGAAAACTAAAGAGGAGGAAATACTGGACCCCAAACAAAGAAAGGTGAACACATAATTGTGTTTTGTGACCATTTGTCTGTGCACCGCTCTAATATGATACAAACATTTTTGAACCATGCATTATACATGTGTATGCTGCACAAACATTGTGGAATTAATCAGAATATCACATCATGTGTGCAGGCTTTGTACCATGACACATTGGCTGCACTGCATGACTTACTTAACAGTGTGCTAGCCAAGGATCCCACGCCTGATAGTCTACAGAGTGTTTTCAAGGTAAAGAGGTTGTTTTTCCTATTCTCAAGCTGTTCTTTTATTTTATCCACTTAACTTTTTTATAATTAACTGTCCACATTTTTTTATTCAGTCCATGTTTATCTAGTTGATGTACAAACCCCGTTTCCATATGAGTTGGGAAATTGTGTTTGATGTAAATATAAACGGAATACAATGATTTGCAAATCATTTTCAACCCATATTCAGTTGAATATGCTACAAAGACAACATATTTGATGTTCAAACTGATAAGCATTTTTTTTTTGCAAATAATCATTAACTTTAGAATTTGATGCCAGCAACACGTGCCAAAGAAGTTGGGAAAGGTGGCAATAAATACTGATAAAGTTGAGGAATGCTCATCAAACACTTATTTGGAACATCCCACAGGTGAACAGGCAAATTGGGAAAGTAGATTCCATGAAATGTTCAGTCATTCACAAACAAGGATGGGGCGAGGGTCACCACTTTGTCAACAAATGCGTGAGCAAATTGTTGAACAGTTTAAGAAAAACCTTTCTCAACCAGCTATTGCAAGGAATTTAGGGATTTCACCATTTACGGTCCATAATATCATCAAAGAGTTCAGAGAATCTGGAGAAATCACTGCACGTAAGCAGCTAAGCCCATGACCTTCGTTCCCTCAGGCTGTACTGCATCAACAAGCGACATCAGTGTGTAAAGGATATCACCACATGGGCTCAGGAACACTTCAGGAACCCACTGTCAGTAACTACAGTTGGTCGCTACATCTGTAAGTGCAAGTTAAAACTCTCCTATGCAAGGCGAAAACCGTTTATCAACAACACCCAGAAACGCCGTCGGCTTCGCTCGGCCTGAGCTCATCTAAGATGGACTGATACAAAGTGGAAAAGTGTTCTGTGGTCTGACGAGTCCACATTTCAAATTGTTTTTGGAAACTGTGGACGTCGTGTCCTCCGGACCAAAGAGGAAAAGAACCATCCAGATTGTTATAGGCGCAAAGTTGAAAAGCCAGCATCTGTGATGGTATGGGGGTGTATTAGTGCCCAAGACATGGGCTGCTTACACATCTGTGAAGGCGCCATTAATGCTGAAAGGTACATACAGGTTTTACAGCAACATATGTTGCCATCCAAGCGACGTTACCATGGACGCCCCTGCTTATTCCAGCAAGACAATGCCAAGCCACGTGTTACATCACCGTGGCTTTATAGTAAAAGAGTGCGGGTACTAGACTGGCCTGCCTGTAGTCCAGACCTGTCTCCCATTGAAAATGTGTGGCGCATTATGAAGCCTAAAATACCACAACGGAGACCCCCGGACTGTTGAAAAACTTAAGCTGTACATCAAGCAAGAATGGGAAAGAATTCCACCTGAGAAGCTTAAAAAATGTCTCCTCAGTTCCCAAATGTTTACTGAGTGTTGTTAAAAGGAAAGGCCATGTAACACAGTGGTGAACATGCCCTTTCCCAACTACTTTGGCACGTGTTGCAGCCATGAAATTCTAAGTTTATTATTTGCACAAAAAAAAAAATGTTTATGAGTTTGAACATCAAATATCTTGTCTTTGTAGTGCATTCAATTGAATATGGGTTGAAAAGGATTTGCAAATCATTGTATTCCGTTTATATTTACATCTAACACAATTTCCCAACTCATATGGAAACGGCGTTTGTACGGTATATGTGTTCTTTGTCCGACATTGTTCAGATAAGGTTTTCTTTCACATGGGTTTCATAATTTGTGCACCCGAAACCATTTTTGCTGCACTTTTTTAAAATTTTGCCTATCGCTCCCAATCATTATGAAAGACATGATGATGGATATATTTCTTTAAGGCATTGTAACACGTAAATAAAAGTTTGCCTACAGTGGAGCCAATAGTTCTATTCCGCCCATAAAACCCAATAAAACCCAATAAAAAAAACAAACATCCAAAAAGCACCAAAAATACTCAATGTACTTTTCCTGACTTTAATATTAATCAAATATTAGTGATATTGTTATTATAAGTGTTAATGCAGATAGACTATAGCAGCACCGTGATCACTTGCTTGTGTGCCAATGTTGACATGATCGACTGGTAAACTGCTTCCTCGCTTCATTTGCTCGTGAAAGTTTACTGTAGATCATAAATCATGCCTCTCACCTGTATAGTAGAAGGACAAGGATGTAATCCAACATGTTTGTACACTTTGACATCCAAATAGCGAGAACACACACACCCCCAGCCCCCTTTTCTTTGCGAGGATTATGACTAATTTTTTATCTAAAATAGGAATATAACAATTCTGTCAGTCGGCATCGTAATAACAGCAGACATTGTACATTAAGTTAGGTTTTATTATGTTTGATGGCTCTCATGAACTCTACAATGAGTAGAAATCAGTGATGTAGTGGGGGCGGAAAAGCGAATGTTGTGATGGGTTTTTGAAATCAATGTGCTTAAAATGATCAAAATACATAAATATTAAATGTTATTATAAATGTGCCTGTTACTACATTACATATATACTTACATAATGTATATAAAACCCTAATAGAGTTTTTTTTATGTTTTTAAGGGGATTTTATAGGCAGAAAAGAGTGACTCCCATAGGCTCCCATGAAAATGGACTTTTGATCGCATTTATTTCATATATAGTATGCATTAAAAACGTGTTCTTGTCCTAAATAAGGATTGTGGATAATAGGCAAAATTTAAAAAAAAGAAGTGAAGTTTCCCTTCAAACATTTAGTTTGTGTAATGTCCCGTATTGAATAAAAAAATTGTTAAATAATTTGCATTATGTCATTGAGTCGGATTGCATAGAAGGTTTTCATTTCAAAAGAACGATATATGACTGAGAAAACTATTGGTGTGTATTCTAGGGCTGTCACACCTAAAGGTTGTAATACTCTGCTTACAAAATGTTTGGTAATTAGCCTAAGGCAAGTATTGTCTCTGAAATTATTTGTGGGTTTGACACTGTCTGAGTTTTACGTGTCATTACATTGTTTGACTGGCTGCTATAACTGAAAATTAAATGGTCACTGAAACCGATTTTTTTAAATTTCCTATGAAGGGGTAATTAGTTTGTTATTAAGTGTCAACAATATTTTCCCGTCTGTTCCTCTGTCGTCTGACATCCCTTAATCTCTTCCTGCACCGTGCAGCACGTTGAATGCTGGCTGAGCTCACCGCAAGACCATGAGAGAGAGAGAGCTATCACAGCCACTGCTCGCATGTTGACTCACTACTTGGACAATATGACAGTAAAGGTGAACCCTGTCAACCCTTGTCTTGCTTTATCAGAAAGTTTACGTGACATGTTATTGAACATTTTCTCACTTCCTCTGTCTGTGTCTAGAACATGGTATCCTTTCATAACTTTGGAGCTCTGCTGGGGCGACTATCTCCGCGCTGCTCCGACCCTCACCTGGTTGTACGCGCCACCACTATAGACTGTATATACATACTGCTGTCTATCCAGCTACGCTATGAAGGTGAAGACACTCACTCATACATGAATGATTTTTATTTATTTTTTTAACTTTTACAATAAATCTTTCATTTTCTTTCTCTGTTCTTTCTTTCTTCTTACTTTCTTTCCTTATTTTTTAAATTATTTTCTTTTCTTCCTTCTTCTGTTCTTTCCTTTTTTCTTCTTCTTCCCTTATTTCCTTCTTTCTTTCCTTCCTTCTTGCTTTCTTTTCTTCTTTCTTTTTTCTTCTTTCCTTTTTTCTTTTTTCCTCCTTTTCTTCTTTCATTCATCTTCTCTTTCTTCTTTCTTTACTTCTTTTCTATTCTTCTTTTTTTTCTTTCTTTCTTTCTTTCCTACTTTCTTTCTTTCCTACTTTCTTTCTTTGTTTCTATTTCCTTATTTCCTCTTCTATTCTTTATTTTTCCTCCATTCTTCTTCTTTTTGCTTCCATTCCTCCTTTTTTCTTTCCTCCTTTTTTCCTTTTGTTTTTTATTGTTTATTTCTTTCCTTGAGGGTTACATTCACTAAATGGAAAATTGATTGGGATACATGGCCATTATACATGTTACACGCTACTCGTTTGAGGTGGGCGGAGTCGGGGTGGGCGGGGCCGGGGTTAAGAGGGAGGAGTATATTTATAGCTAGAATTCACTGAAATTCAAGTATTTATATATATATATATATATATATATATATATATATATATATATATATATATATATGCATATATATATATATGTATATATATGTATATATATATGTATGTATATATATATATGTATATATATATATATATATATGTATATATATGTATATATATATATATATATATATATATATATATATATATATATGTATGTACACCGTATTTTTCGGACTATAAGTCACAGTTTTTTTCATAGTTTGGCCGGGCTCCGGTTTTTTTATTTTTTTATTATGCATTTTCGGCAGGTGCGACTTATACTCCGAAAAATACGGTGTATATATATATATATATATATGAATAAAATAAATGACTTTCAGTGAATTCTAGCTATATATATATATATATATATATATATATATATATATATATATATATATATATATATATATATATATACATATAGGGTGTCCCACGATTCGATTCAATATCGATTCTTGGGTTTTTTTTCAAGTCAACGTGATTCTCGATTCAAAAACGATTTTTTCCCGATTCAAAACGATTCTCTAACATACAATACATAGGATTTCAGCAGGATCTACCCCAGTCTGCTGACATGCAAGCAGAGTACCGGTAGTAGATTTTTGTAAAAAGCTTTTATAATTGTAAAGGACAATGTTTTATCAACTGATTGCAATAATGTAAATTTGTTTTAACTATTAAATGAACCAAAAATATGACTTATTTTATCTTTGTGAAAATATTGGACACAGTGTGTTGTCAAGCTTATGAGATGCGATGCAAGTGTAAGCCACTGTGACACATAAATGTCTAATGATAATGTCAATGAGGGATTTTTAATCACTGCTATGTTGAAATTGTAACTAATATTGATACTGTTGTTGATAATATTCATTTTTGTTTCACTACTTTTGGTTTGTTCTGTGTCGTGTTTGTGTCTCCTCAATTGCTCTGTTTATTGCAGTTCTGAGTGTTGCTGGGTCGGGTTTGGTTTTGGAATTGGATTGCATTGTTATGGTATTGTTGTGTATTGCTTTGTTGGATTGATTAATTTAAAAAAATAAAAAAATAAATAAAACATTTAAAATAATAATAAAAAAACAAAAACGATTTTTTAAAAATGAGAATCGATTCTGAATCGCACAACGTGAGAATCGCGATTCTAATTCGAATCGATTTTTTCCCCACACCCCTAATATATATATATATATATATATATATATATATATATATATATATATATATATATATATATATATATATATATATATATATAATATATATATATTTTTTTCATTTATTTATTATATATATATATATATATATATATATATATATGTATGTATTTTATTATGTATATATACATATAAATAAAATATATACTTGAATTTCAGTGTTCATTTATTTACACATATACACACATAACACTCCTCTCTACTCATTGTTGTATTTGAAAGTGCAATGCTATGCAGCCAGTAGCACAGCCTTTGAAGGAGCGTAGGTATGGGCAGTGTAATATTCTGGGTTGGAGTCAATAACCAGGCGAGGTGACGAAGTTACGTCTCTTCATACTTCAGAACCGACTCCCACACTTGCCGTCAGGGTGCGCAATACAACGTAAACCGTTGGCCAACCAAAAAATAACCATAGAACACCATACGGTATAGTGTTCTGTGGTTACTTTTTGGTTGGCCTAGCAGACGTGACGACAGGCTGTCCTCACTCAAATCCAAACGGACCTGGAGGAGGCGTGCCTTAAGTCCAGCTGGAAATTCGGGAGAATGTTTGTCCCGGGAGATTTTCGGGAGAGGCACTGAAATTCGGGAGTCTCCCGGAAAATTCGGGAGGGTTGGCAAGTATGTGTTACCTTCACCTATATATGCAATATTTATTTTATAAAAGGTGTTTTAACAATGAAAACAGCAAAAGTTATTCTCAGTTCTAAAAGTGGAGCTGAGCATCAGTTTACCAAATATAGGCTTATTTCTTTACTCGCACAGTTTTCAAAAATTCTCAAAAAATTATGTCTTTAAAATCTTATGAAACTAAACTGTATTCTCCTTGCCAATGATACAAGCCTGTACTGTTCTGGGCAAGACCTTGGCCAGCTCTTGGAGACCGTATACAGTTAACTTTTAATTCTTAAAGCAATGGTTTGATGCTAATAAACTATCAATGAATTTAAATAAAACAAAGCATATACATTTTGGAAATAAGGAAATTAACATACCATGTCACATAAGTGTTGGGGACGGCATGGCTCGGGTAAAAGAGCGGCCGTGCCAGCAAATTGAGGGTTCCAGGTTCAATCCCAGCTTCCGCCATCGTAGTCTTGCCCAAGTGTCCTTGGGCAAGACACTTCACCCTTGCTCCTGATGTGTCGTGCTTAATGCCTTGCATGGCGCGGCTCCCGCCATCAGTGTGTGAATGTGTGTATGAATGGGTGAATGTAGAAATAGTGTCAAAGCGCGTTGGGTACCTTGAAGTTAGAAAAGCGCTATACAAGTATAATCCATTTACCATTTAGTTATGTAAAATATATAATTTATACAAAAACTCTGTAAATCAAAATCCTCTTAACATGTTAAATAATTCCATGTGTCTATTATTATGTTGAAATCTGGGGCATACAACTAAACAACTCAGTTTTCTTACTTCAAAAAAAGGCAATTAGAATTGTAAATTATGTGGATTATTATGCTCATAACTACGCTTTTTTCATTAAATTAAAAGCATGAAAACTACATGATCTTGTTGACCTCAACCCTGCTGTTGTGTTGTATAAAGCTCATAACTGCAGGCTGTCTCAGTGTCTCCAGGAGAGGTTTAAATCTGGAAAGGTTTAAATCTGTCTTTCAGAAAGCAAACGTGAGAACTAGTTTTAAAAAGTAGATGTTTTTCAGTCAGGTTCACCTATCTGTGGAACAGAACTGGATGATGCCTTAAGTTAAAGTTAAAGTACCAATGATTGTCACACACACACTAGGTGTGGTGAAATTTGTCCTCTGCATTTGACCCATCCCCTTGTTCACCCCCTGGGAGGTGAGGGGAGCAGTGGGCAGCAGCGGTGCCGCGCCCGGGAATAATTTTTGGTGATTTAACCCCCAATTCCAACCCTTGATGCTGAGTGCCAAGCAGGGAGGTAATGGGTCCCATTTTTTATAGTCTTTGGTATGACTTCCAGTTCAATTCTAAGACTAATGTCTTAGAAAATTATATCGCTTTAAACCAGGGGTGGGCAATTAATTTTTACCGGGGGCCGCATGAGCAACCCGAGCACTGCTGGAGGGCCACATCGACAATATTTCAATTAAATTTTGCTCAAATTATTTTGATGTACCGTAAGATAAATAATAATAATAATAATAATAATTTCATTTAACCTAACTTAACTTTATACAAAAGCAGATTGCTTTTGATGGTTTTATTTTTAACACTGTCTTACACAACACTTCCTGATGTATAATACAATGCAAAAATGTCAATTTCTGTCACTTTATCCTGCACCCTCTTTAAAAGTCCAACATTTTTCCCCGTCAGATTTGGACAACCATCTGTTGTCACACCTGCCAGCTTGTCCCATTTCAGTCCTAACATGTCCTAACACGCATTTACCTATGTGAACAAGTCATTAGCTGTGGTTGTCTCTTTAATTGACTGCATGGCTGCCAGCTCCTCCGTGATTTGAAAGTCTGCAGTTATCCCACGTAAAAAGATGAGCAGCTGGGCGGTGTCACGTACATCGCAGCTCTCATCCAAAGCCAGCGAAAAACAGTCAAAGTCGGCCGTTCTGTTCTTCAGCTGAAGCTCCAAGTTTCCAGCGATGGTCTCAACCTGCCTCGTTACAGTACGTCGGGAGAGTGACACGTTCTTAAACGCTTCCCTCTTCTCCGGCAATATCAGCGCAACAGAGTCCAATAAGCACTCCTTAATAAACTCTCCGTCAGAAAACGACTTACTTTTTCTGGCGATTTTGTGAGAAATGACGAAAATTGTCCTGAGAGCTGCATCTCTGGGGGGGTGAAATTAGGCAAAAAGTCCTTGTTGGGTTTGCAGTTTTACCATCAGCCTCCCTTGCGCGCGCTTCATCAGACAGATTCCGGTATTTTTCCTTGTGCTTCGTCGTGTAGTGGCGATTGAAATTATATTCTTTAAACACAGCAACCTGTGTACCACAAATTAAGCACACGGCTTTACCTTTAATTTCTGTAAAAAAATACTTGGCAGTCCATGTCTTGTTGAAAACACGGCATTCGTCATCAACCTTTCTCTTTTTAGCGTCTCGGGGGTAACCGAGCATCACTTGTCGCTGTGCACATTCACTCACAGGTTACACATGGACATACGCCCATAAATAACACTTTTCAAAATAAAAGCAGAACAGTTGTATTGCACGCACGACATAGATGTTTTTTTTAATTTATTTTGTAATTTGTGATTGCCGCTGTTCACATTCACTCACAATCGCGCACAAGCATAGTCCACACGGAAGTAATACAAATAACGCTTTTCAAAACAAAAGCAGCACCGTTGTATTGCACACTCGACATAGATACTTTTTAAAATGTATTTTGTAATTTATGATTGGCCTCACGCGGGCCGGACTGGGACGCACAAAGGGCCGGATGGGGCCCGTGGGCTGTAGAATGCCCAGGTCAGCTCTAAACTAAACACCAGTAGTTAATACTATGATCAAAGATAACAACAAAAAAATATATGTGGTATATACTGTAAATACTAATGAAAATGTAAGTGTTTGCATATAGTATATTACTGGTACAAATGTTAAACATGTATGAGTGTATATGGGTATTACATAATTGTTGGTATGTAGTTACTGTGTATATATTTGTATAGTTATTTATGCTGTGGACAAGGTGTATTTGTAATGTGTTGTTTAAAGAAAATCTAAAAAGTTTTTATATGTCTATGAAGCTCATGTTTAGAGTTTGATGTCTTGTGGTTTTACTACATCTTGTATTTGACACTGGTAATAGGGTGTAGGTGAAATAAGTGTTTAACTTCAGCCTAAACCCTTTTGGTCTGTAAAATTGTCAATTTATGGATATACAATTGTTTTATTTCGTTAACCACTGACCGATGAAATGATAAACTAACAAAGTATAATTTCGCCTTTTGAAATGTGAATTCCAGGTTTTGCTTTAGACTACAAAGATGAAGCTGTGGATGGCCTTTTGCTTCTCAAAGGCAGACTAGAAAACCCAGACCATTCAGTTCTCTACAAGACTTGCGCTGAGCTCACCAAGGTACATCATTTTAAAGCACACATCAATCAACATGTTGAACTTAAAAAAAAGAAAAGGAAAAAAGTATTACATTTCTTATTTCTATTACACATTGAGATATGGTCACATATTCTGTTTTCCCTCGATAACCTGAATAAGATGGAGGTGATCATTATCTATGTTCTTGTGTGCTTCAGGTGATGAGTAAGCGTCTACCTCAGCAGCAGCTGGCGACATTTGTGTTTATGTTGTTTGAGGGGCTGGTCGACAGTCAGACAAACTGTTGCAGAGCTTCATCTGTCATTCTCAACACTCTGCTGAAGAACAGAGGAGGCGGGCTACAAGAGATGGTAGTGTGACTGCTCACATCACTATGCTTTGTGCTTGTTGCATCCGTTGAATAGAGTTTAATCTCCATTGTTAGGTACCTGAGATGCTGGAGGTGCTTCATGTGCGAATGCAGAGCATCACTGAAGAACAGGTGATGCTCTTGGCTCTGGCCATTTAATAAGTAGTACAATGGTACAATGGTCGTCATAGCAGATATTTGTTTCCATTAGTTTGTGCTGTTACATAGTTTCTTCATGTTTAGAATAACAAAGTTATCCATAGCTAATTATATTTACTATGATATTGCATGATGGAGTCATACCTTTTGTACCTGTGTTTAGGTCAGAGTGGCAGTTGGTCAGACAGTATTAATCCTGGCATCACAGCATATCCAGACTGTTGTTGATACACTAATTAACCAACCACTTCCATATGACAGGTATGCACAAAGATATTAGAATGTTTACCTGCACAATCACACAAGTACAATTGATAACTTATTTCCCCTTAGATATGTATTCCAATGTGTACCGGGTACTTTATTCTTCTTAGAACAGACCTTTGACCAATGCACTATATATCGTTTTTCCTGTTGTTTTTAGCTGGACCAGTGAAATGTGGATGGCTTTGGGAGCCGACCCCATAGTAGCCAATCAAATTATTGAGATGGTGATGGAGAAACTTGCCATCATGGCGCCCTACGTGGACAAGAAAGAGTCTATGATCAGAGGAAGAACCACCAAGGTCGCTACACATAAGCCACTTGCTGTAAGTGATAAACACACAGAAGTGCCGCATTGCAATTACATGTTTATCTTTATACAAATGTGTTTGTTCTTTGTTTGTAGATGACATGTGGTCTCAAAGAACTCTTATTAAATGGCCAGAGCCAAGAGCCAGCACTAAGTCAGTTTCCTCAGCTGTTTTCCTGTCTCACTGTCAGAATGGGAGCTAGTGTCGGAGTGTCGGCGCCAAAGGATAAAAACAACAAAAACACTGCCTCGGTCCACGTTGCAGGGTTTGGCGTATTTGTTGTCTTAATTGTGCTGCCTTTGTGAAGTATATTTATGTCTTCATCTAGAGACTGATAGATTGTTCTGTGTGCGTGTGCAGAGTGGCAGCTGATGCACTGAGAATATTGCTAGCAAGAGCTCAGCTGGATGCAGTGATGAAAAGACTGGATGATGATAATGCTTGGGATGCAATAAAGGAACAGAAGGCACACATCACTGGAGTTACGCTACTAGCAAGGTAAACCAAAAGTACAGAATGTTACCAGATTAATATGTTTCAAGTTTTATGATATGTTTGACCACTGGAAGGGATGGTCACTATTATGCAAAACCAACTTTTCTTACCTGTTAGCACCTGTTTTTGTGTATTTGGGATCCCCATAAGTCTCCCAAAATGTTAAATCAATCCATGAAAGCCTTGTGTATATAATTATAAAATATTGCCTGCTTCCAAATTAGCCCTATGAAATTTGAGATTTTACTGATTTATTTTGCCTTCGTTATGTCAGCGGATATCTTCATATATGGTAGTGGTTTATTTAAAGAGCTTTATGCAAATCTGCCATTTTTGTTCAGTTGTAGTCATTAAGTTCCTGACTTTCTCTATCCTCTTGTTGTGGGGCAGACTGCCTCGTACATGCACATGGCAAATCAAGTCTATTTATAGAGCACAATTTGTACACAGGGCAAATCAAAGTGCTTTACATAAAATTACTGGATGGTAACAAATAGTACACAATGTTACCAGATTAATATGTTTCAAGTTTGATGATATTATGTTTGACCCCTGGAAGGGAAGGTCACTTTTATGCAAAACCAACTTTTCTTACCTGTTAGTACCTGTTTTTCTGTATTTGGGATCCCCATAAGTCTTCCAAAATGTTAAATCAATCCATGAAAGCCTGGTGTATATATTTATAAAATATTGCCTACTTCCGAATTAACCGTATGAAATTTGAGATTTTACTGACGTATTTTACCTTAGTTATGTCAGCGAATATCTTCATATATGGTAGTGGTTTATTTAAAGAGCTTTACGCGAATCTGCCATTTTTTTCCATTTGTAGTCATTAAATTAAGTTCCTTACTTTTTTCTATCCTCTTGTTGTGGGGCAGACTGCCTCGTACATGCACGTGGCAAAGCAAGTCTATTTATAGAGCACAATTTACACACAGGGCAAATCAAAGTGTTTTACATAAGATTACTGGAAGGCAAAAATAAAAATATTAAATCAAAATACAGATTAAAATCATAAAATAAAATGATCATAAAACAATTATAATTAAAATTAAAATCAGTCAAATACTCTAAATAAAATACTTTCAGTTGTCATGCACAATTAAATAAAAGCCTGTATTTTAACATTGCCAATGTTGAGGCTCGTCTCACATCTTCTGGAAGACTATTCCAGATTTTAGGAGCACAAAACTGAAACGCAGATTCACCATGTTTGGACCTGACTCTAGGCAGCAGCAGGAGACCACTCCCTGAGGTTCTCAGAGCTCAAGATGGTTCTTATTGCTCCAACATGTCATATATGTACTTTGGCAAAAGGCCATGAAAACACTTGTACACAAGCAGAGCTCTTTATAGTCTATTATCTGAGCAACAGAAAGCCAGTGCAGTGATGTAAACACTGGACTAATATGGTCATATTTCCTGGTTCTAGTCAGGACTCGGACAGCCGCATTTTGGATTTAGTGCAGCCACTTTAAAGCTCATTCAGAAAGCCCAGTGAGAAGGCCATTACAGTAATTTAACATGCTGGAGACAAAGGCAAGGATTAGTCTTTCTAAGTCGGATTTCGAAATAATACCTCTGATTTTGGCAATGTTTTTCAGGTGGTAAAAAGCTGCTGATGGTATTGACTTAATGTGGTCATTAAAGTTCAAGTCTGAATCCATTATTACCCCTAGATTTCTAACCTGATTATTAGGTTTCAGGGAGAGGGTCTCAAGGTGACTAATAATCGTTTCTCTTTGCTTCTGTGGGCCAAAGACAATGATTTAAGTTTTGTCTGAGTTTAGCTGAAGAAAATTGTCTTGCGTTTACACATTGATCTGTTCAATGCAGCGATGAATTGAATCAACTGGCCGACGTTCATCTGCCGTCTATTTATGAGCCTTCCTGTAACAGCCGCAGACACAACTGCTGGTTTGGGTCTAACCGAAAAGTCAAAGAAAACACAGATATGATCTGTTAAAGCAGCATCGATAACATTCTCGTGTGAAATAGCAAGACCCTTAGTAATGATTAAGGCTGCAGCTAACGATTATTTTTCTATCGATTAATCTATAGATTATTTTTTTCGATTAATCGGTTAATCTATAGATTATTTTTTTCGATTAATCTATAGATTATTTTTCCTTTTACCGATTATTTTTTTTATTTAAAATGAAGATGAAAAAATAAATGTAGGCCAGTTTTTTCAAAAGACATGGCTTTTATTTACCAAAAAAAAAAGTATGGCCACTCAGTCAACATTGACAACAACATGACAAAATATTCTGTAACAATGTAAACATTTAAAACTTTTAACATTTAACAAAATTAAAAGTAGTTTATTTGCTTTTTAATGTGCAAATATAAAAGTAAACATCCAGTGCAAATCTTAATATTCTGCAATAGTATAAGCATTTCAAAAGTAAAAGTATTGCTTATTTTGCTTTAAAATGTGCAAAAATAAAGATAAACATCCAATACAAAAAAGTGCAAAACGAAAATAATCTGTAACAATGTAAACATTTCAACAAAAGTAAAAGTATTGCTTATTTGCTAAAATGTGCAAAAATAAAAATAAACATCCAATACAAAAAAGTGCAAAACAATATATTCTGTAACAGTGTAAACATTTCAACAAAAGTAAAAGTATTGCTTATTTTGCTTAATAACACAACAATGATAATATGATTAAAGTGAAAGTTAATTGTTGGTTTGTACATAGTATATGTAACCGTTAATGTTGTAAAAGGTATTTGCACAACTAATTAACGTTAGCGTTTGTGACACGTCTTGTGCCGTGGGGTTCTTTCAGGACCGACAGACTGAACGCCAGACGGCTTTGCCAGGTTTACAATCTTTTAATTTTACACAAAGTATTTTCTCTTCCAACTCTTTTCTCTTTCTTTCCTCGCTTTTCAGCTCCTCTTCCTCGCTCGCTCGTTGTCTCCTGTCTCTGTCTCTCCTCCTCTCTCGCTCCACGTCAGCTTCACTCTGACTCCTTCCAGTCTCTCTTCCCTTTCTCTCTGCTGCTCCCCTTTTCTTCAGCGAGAGGAGATTGGATGATCGTGCCCAGGTGCGCGGATCGCGCACCTGGGCACGATTGCGGCGTCGCTCCCGGCGCGCCCCACCTCGCCGCTCGCTCGCCGGCCCCGCCTCTCCACAGCGTTAAAGAGGAGTGCGTCTTTGTAAACACTGCACGCCAAACGCACCTCTCAGAGCGAAACGGTGCTTTAGTTTATGAATTTACAACGCAGATACAAATGACACATTCATGTTTTTGTGTAATGATGACAACGTATACTCACGCGGACGATTGACTAGTTGATGGTGATGGCAAGAACGCTGTCGGTTTTCTTTTCAAATGTTCGTTCATAGCCGTTGTGCTGCTATGATAGGCCATTTCCGCTCGACACAGTGTGCACTGTGCATACAACAACATTATTAGGCCGTTTATTGAAATACTCCCACACTTTTGATGACTTTTGGCGTGCTTTTTCCCCCTCGCTCGCACTGTCTGCTTTGCGATCCGCCATGACAGTAGTGTGACGTAAATATGCGACGCATCGACGCACAAAAATGGCGTCGACGTATTTACGTAACCGATGACGTCGACGCGTCGTTTCAGCCTTAGTAATGATCAAATCAAGAGTGTGGCTACTGCGGTGGGTGGTGGGCTCCTTTTATGTGCTGAGTTAAAACAAACATTTTAAGGACATCACTGGGTTCTTTAGCTTGCCTGTCAATGGCTACATCCACATGAACATTTAAGTCCTCTGTGTTGATCAAACAGTCAAAGTCAATGCACACAACTGAAAGTTATTCCATTAAATCATCAATAAATGATTTTGAATTATGTGGCGGTTTGTAAATAGTGAGATAAAGTATGGATGAATGTTTTATTTGCATTTTGAAGGACACATACTCAAATGATGAAAAACCCCTAAATGACAATTTGTGGGTGCGGATATGTTCCCTGAATATGGCATTAACACCCCAGCCCATCTGATTTTGTTGTGTCTCAAACAAATAATTAAAGTGAAAGGGGCAAGTTTGAATAATAACTGCATTTGTTGCACATGCATCCTCCACTGTTGCCATTTCTAATAAAAAGTAGTGTATAGTTTTAACTTATCTGTCAGAAGACTTGATATGAAAATGCTAAAAACTACAAAATGGCTGACTGGGTGGAAACACAGCTGAAGGGAACATGGCCTGGAGGAAGTCTATGGCACATAAATAAGCCCACAAAACGGTGCATACTGAACAGACTGTCAAGCTTTGCAGCTTGTATATAGTCTTTAAAACAATATTTTTTTTACAATTTTAACCTAAGAACCACCATTACATGTTATGTTGACCACAAGTGTTTCAAATGTTAAACAACAATACGACCCCTTTTAGACGTAAAAATTATATATTTGGGATGTAGCAATTTATACATGCAAACCAGCAGGTGTTGCCCAGCATCTTGTTCCCAAGCAAGCGAGCACATTTCTTCCTGTCACCCACACACACACACACACACACACACACACACACACACACACACACACACACCAACGTTGACGATAAGAGATCCATTCACATTAGAGACCTGCTTGAAAAAAGTGTCTGAAAAGTTCTAAAAAAAAAAAAAAACGTAACTTTTCAGGATTTCAGGATTAATAAAATAGAGATTAGTTACCAAGCTATTGACACTTGTTATAGTAATATACCAGAGGTTATTTCACTGATATTGAAAACAGAAGTTAAAACAATTTGTCAAAAATATGTCTCCAAAAACTGGGCTCATAAAGGATGGGTTATCTTCTATTCAGGCAATAGGGTGTTTCTTGGGTGTTTAGTGTTGGGTATAAAAAAAATTAAAAAAACTCCAAACAAGGTGAAGGTTCAACATTCTCTTTGGACGGATTATGTTAAGGGGTCCATTGTTGTACTACATGACAATATGCAATAGTAATGTTGAAAACACTATCAGTACTTCTACTGTTTTTTTATTATGACTACTACTGGTAAGAGTAATATGTTATTTCCTGTTTAATGACAAAGTATACAATTGTTCCAGTATTGTTATTGTTTGTCCAAACCCTCATCAATACATATAACCGTTGGGTTTGTTTTTAAGAATTAGCTTCATTCCGCTCTTTCCCACTTTTCAGTAAAGACTGCAAATTTTAAGAATGACAGATAATTTTTTTCTATTTAGGGCAATGGCGAAACACGCTGGCCCGAGGTTGCCCGCCATCGTTGAGGGTCTGTGCCCGTCCTTGAACAGCATCTATGAGTGTCAGCGGATCACCGTCACAGCTTTTTTCTCTGAGGTGACAACCAGCAAATGTTGTCACTTTTTAACGTTGTACTAATATTTTGGTGCAAATGTTAAGAATTTAGAAAAAAAAACAAAACACAAACTTGCCTTTAACATGATGAATATAATGTATTTTGCTTTCTAAATAGCTGTTGAACCATCACGTGGCGACAGAATTGATGTTGATTGACGTGTTAATGAACAACATGATGGAAAGGATATCCGATCCTTGCAGCACTGTCCGCATGTTGGCGGTGAGGGGGCTTGGTAATATAGCTGTTGGCTCCCCTGAAAAGGTATGCACACACAAGAACATGCAAACACTCGTTTGAATGGAGGAAACACATATTTTTCTTCTAGGTGAACAAATATGCCAAAGAGCTGCTGGCAGCAATGAGTTCAGGCATGGAGGAAAAAGATGATCCAGGTAACTGACATGTTGGAGAACAATCCCTCTTGTCACTTGTTCCTTTCTTTTGTCTGAATCAATTGAAGGTTAGGGTTATTTTGTTGAATAGGAGTTGAATGTTCTTGTTGACATGACACATACAGTGTCAATGGATAAGAGATAATTTACCTAAGTTTGATCACTGTCTTGACAGCCTACCAAACGAACTGTATTAAGATTAAAGGCAAACTAGTTTTCGGGTACAGATAAGTTGTCTCCCTGCAGGCAAGCTGATTACTCTTGAGGCCATGTCAGGCCTGTCTAAAGTTCTCATCTACCTGGACAAGACGAATGTCCACTTACTAGTGGTTTATATCTTCATGAAGATCAAGCCATTTTTAGAGAGCGTAAGTTGTTTTAAGTATTTTCACATCAGAATGTACCAGTTGACATCTTGGTTATGCTGAGGAACAGTTAATATGAAAGACGTTACATTTCCAGGAGAACGATGAGATCCGCTGTACTTCCATCCATCTAATGGGGAACCTGTCTAAGTTTGGTTCTGGAGAGCCACTGTTCAAAGACCAAATTCACAATGTTCTGGTCAGTCTGCTTTTACACCTGGTTGATCCAAACCCACATGTTGTAAAGGTAAGAAATGGGCTTTTCCTACAAGTAGAATGCATGTTTTTTTAAAAGATTAATATTGACATGATACACAAGTCAAATGGACCATTGTTTTGTGTTAAATTTCATGTTGTTTTTCTTTTGTGTCCAGGCCTGTAAGTATTCTATGCGTGTGTGTGCACCAATGGTGGGCTCGGAGCAGATCACAGCCATGTTTCAGAATCATCTCTATGAAGACAAGAGCCTGCACTACGGGGAGTTCATCAATGATCTCACCAAGTACCTGGTGAGACACGCACGCACGCACGCATGCACGCAACGCGCGTGCGATCTGATGTGACTTGAAGCAACTAAGGAAAATGGAGTGCATTACATGGCGACTCCTAGTATAGGTGCTGTTGATTCAGTCCCAACTATTTTCTATAAGCTAAAGCAGTGATTTTCAATTATTTTCTGTTATTTTTTTGAGCTACAGACTTCAGCTGTTTCACAACTACTTTGGGAAGCATTATTTTATTTACTATGACACTGATCTGGAAACGGGAGTTCAAAACATTCAGACACAGATTCTCAAATTCAAAAGCTAGTATTTAATTGATTAGGAAATGTAGTTAAATGCCTTTGTGCTTCTCTGCGATATTGTTTGCAGATCCAGGACTTTCCAGGCATGCTAAACTTCTACCACATCTCAGTCCTCCAGTTCTTTAAGAGCAACTGGTCTGAAGTTCGTGCAGGAGCTGCTATGTTCATAGGTATGGAATCAAACCGGTCTGTCCAGGTCTGCATTTTATTGCATTTTTCCATTTTCAAGTGCAATTTCTGAAACCTGTAGGGATGTTCCAATCAGGGTTATATGCTGACGATTCCAATACCGATCATATATGATCACATGTATTAACTGTACATTTTACTTATGGTGAGTGTTATTGTCAATGCGATTAAATCAACACACTATTTAAACTACCGGTAGGTCCTTTTTATTACATGAAATATTATTTAAGCAAAACAAAGTCAATAGTACACAGTAACTAACATAACATCTGATCACAAGTCATTTGGTTTTTGCCCTGAAAATCCCTGTGTCCAGAGTTTAGAAACATAAACAAAAACAACAAAAAAAATGATTTTGTGACTGCCGTCTGGTTTGCCTGTCTGAAAAGCCGGCCCTGCTGTCTGCTCCTGCTTGCTCTTACTCAGTGTGTAACATGTTTAGCTTTGTCCTGTGCGTACACGACTCACTCAGAGGGTTTACTGTCCACCTCCAAGAAAGCCTTCTCTGATTTCAGATCAACATTTGCAAAAAAAAATAAAAGATTCCAGCTGCAGTAACACTCCCCTACTCTACTCGTGACAAAGGAATAATAATATATTACATTTATATAGCACTTTTCTTTACGGTCAAAACAGTTTCCAGTAAAAAGGGAGTAAGAACCCATCTATAATTTGCTCCACACCGTGGTGGTGGTAAGCTAACACAAGGATACTAACTAACTAATAGTCAACGAGAGTTGTGGTTGCCCAAAGAGTTAATGTCACATCTTGTGTTCAACCCTGACAAAGAGCAATGAAACAAGCATGTCCAAAATGGCTGTTCTTTAATTGACCCACAGCACCTTGTAAAAATAGAAACAAAAACTGCGAAAATGGGAAAAATACTGTAAAATTATGATACCAATAAACTATTAATAACACAAAGCTTAGAGAAGACTTATAACATTTCTTCAAAGTTGGCATGTCCTAAGATGAAAACACATTAACATTACATGTTTGTTTCTTACATGCTCATAATGTGTTTTCTTATCAGGGTTTCTGCTGGGGAACCTTCCAGAGGAGCATCTCCTCCATCTCAATATGGGCACCATCACTAAAGGTGATACATCTACCATGTCTTTGCTGACTTTAGAGTACGTATGTGCACTATAATATACGTGTTTTCATCCTCAGGTCTAGTGATGCTGCTCCAAGATCCCGACCCTGTGGTGAGAGTGAAGGCTGCAGAGGCCATGGGACACTTCCACTGACACAAAGATCAACACAGCTCTAATTTACTGGCAAGTGTTTGTCCATTATCACTTACCTGTACATCGACGTGGAAGAGAGCAATAAGTACAACTCTTTATGTGGTATTAACGTTACAAAAACCACGATGTTCACGAAATAACATTCCATTTTAATGAAGTCCACAAACGCATCAACATTAAAACACACTTGCACTTAAATAATTGTAGCTCGGTTTGTCACATGACTTATAGTCCTAATAGTGTTATATTTTAGTAACCAAAGACTGTAGCAGAGGCATGTCTGTGACATTCTCGCTACACACATGCAATTTTTTTTTTTTTATTACAGATACGTAGAGAATTATGTTTTTATAAAAAAATTTAGTTTCTTCAAATATTGTCTGAATGACACGTATTTCTGTGTAGATATACTATTTTACTTGTGTGTGTTTGTGTGTGTGTGTGGATAAACTGAGCTCAGTTGCTTATGGAAGTCTCTAAATAATGGGGTTGGAGGGATGCCAGACAAAGCCAAATTATGTGACATTTCGCTCTGCTTTTCATTTTTTTGCTGGGTTTGATCTGGGTTTTTTTGTCACATATTCCAGCCAATCATCTTCTAGTGACAGATGATTTATAAAGTTGGCTGAGTGGCGACCAAAGGGGAAAATGCTTGAGCCGTGTTGGTGCCAAGCAACATCTCATAACTATTATTGCTCCTTATTGAGCTGTTTTTTTTTGTTTTTTTTGATAATACACATTTGTTAGATTATTAATAATACATGCACGTCATCAACATATCAGCCAATGGAGAATACATCTGCAGTGCAACCCGACCTTACAATTCATAGAGAAATGTATACAAATTATTTAATTAGTGTTCTCATGTAAATTGATGATATGTTAAAATAAGCCTGATGCTTAAAGTGCCAATTTGCATAGTATAGAACATATTTTTAAATGACTCTTGATGTCACAATTGGAATGTGTTTTATATTTTTCATATGTCACAGTTTGCGTTTACGTGTTTGTGTGTCAGCCTTATCTTATCTGCTGATGTGTATTTGCAGCTTTCATTTTGCATTCCTATCCTAAAAACAACAATCAGCCAGGTAATCAATCACCTTAAGTTCAAGCAGTCTCCTAATTTGTGAATACAAGATTTTTATTAAGTTCATGTATGAAATATTTTCCTACATCTGTGTTTATTTATTGAGATGTTAAACGGGGATTTGTGGCACTTTCTAACAATGTTGTCTAGCATTACGCTTGTTTGGTTTTTTAAATGTTGATGTAATTATGCTTATTTCTTTACATGTTTACATTAGGTGAGTCGACTTCATTAAACGTTTTTTTAACATATTGTATTAGGCACAATTCCGTTTGTATGTCACATGATAATCTTGAGATTACAAATGGCTCAGTGTGTGAATGTGTAAAAGAATGAAATTTGCATGTGCGTCAAATGGAGAAATAAAGACATACATTAAAAGGTTTATTATTTTTTCTATTCGTACATTTTTTTGGTAATGTTTTTCCTTAAAAAGTTCAATTGTATCACACAATCTAACACATTCATGCCAATGCTTCCTCAACAATTTCAAAGGAGTGCAATTTTGTTCGTGTCCACATGATTGTACGAAAGAGACACATTGTCACCATGCATGGAAGTTATATAAGACAAAAACAACATCAACTAATAAGAAAGAAGCAATTCATTCTATTTATTTTCCACACTATTCTATTTAGATAGTAATAAGGCTAGGAGTGAATTACTTAACTGCAACTAACATCACTTTTCCCACACATCTTAGAAAAACTAAGTGTATGAATCTTAAAGGAGCCATATGTAATAATGTGGCCAGAAATGGTACTGCAATCACGGTCAAAATGATGTAGTCCTCTCCCTCTCTCCCTGACTGAGGTTGCCAAATGCGCAGCTGAATCCAGCTCAATCAACTGGGAAGTTCAAACTTCCACTGCCTCTTACTAGGTCAGGGGTCGGCAATCTTTACCAGTCAAAGAGCCATTTTGACCAGTTTCACAAATTAAAGAAAACAATGGGAGCCACAAAAAAATGTTTTAATTTAAAATGAAATAACACTGCATACAAAGATTTTTTTTGCTTTGTGCTATGTATAAACCAAGGGTCTCAGACACGCACCTTAATATGAAAATTGAATGTTAGTGTGGACCGCGGGTTTTATATGAATGGCGCTTGACAGCATCATACTTGTCAACCCTCCCGATTTTTCTGGCAGACTACGAATTTCAAGGCACCTATTCTCTCGAACGTGCCGTAATGTTGTGTCGTTCGCGAACGATTCATTCGAACGAACGAATCTTTTGAGTGAACGTACTGAACCGAATCACTTGATGAACTGATTCGTTCCTTTCTCAGTTCAGTTGAGCTCCGCCGCGACCATGCCGGTATGAGTGGAACTGGCGCATTCTGTGACTCACTGGACCCTCGACGTCGGCGAACGACGCAGCCAGCTACTTGTCATGGGGGCGGGGGGATGGACTGAGTGAACGATTTGTTCACCGCGGATTAACGACATGAATCACTTAGTGAACGACAGAATCAGGACTCGCGAACCTACTGACACAGAGAACTGACTGTGTCGCCGAGGAGGACGTCACATTGAGGCTCTCGTTCAGTCACTGTGCGCGTCGTTCATTGGGTGCTGAGGGCTTGTGTCGTTCGCGAACTGACACACACCGAGATCTGCCGCTGGGGAAGCTGTTACTGACTGACTCATGATTCGCCGACCTGCACACAGAACTGCTGCTGCAGAAGTGATTCAGGTTCACGTACTGAACTGTGCTGACTGTGGCGCTGTGTTAGTCACTCACTGCCTGGTGTACTGCATGCACAGAGCTGTGTAGGGACTCGCGTTCACCCTATTTGCTGCTTCTCCCGCAAATGTCTGCACTGTACTGTACCTAACTCTTCCGGGCTACATTATACACCCCCGCTACCAAACTCCGCCCACCTCAACTGATGCACAGAGGGAGGGGGTGGGGGGGGGGGTTGATGTGTGAGGGAGCAGGGTTGGGGTGGGGCGGGGTTTGGTGGTAGCAGGGGTGTATAATGTAGCCCAGAAGAGTCAGGGCTGCATGGGATTCTGGGTATTAGTTCTGTTGTGTTTATGTTGTGTTAAGGTGCAGATGTTCTCCCGAAATGTGTTTGTCATTCTTGTTTGGTTTTGGTTCAAAGTGTGGCGCATTATTAGTAAGAGTGTTAAAGTTGTTTTATATGGCCACCATCAGTGTAACCTGTGTGGCTGTTGACCAAGTATGCCTTGCTGTCGCTTACATGTGCAAGCAGAAGATGCATATAACAAAAGGCTGGGCTGGCACGCTGTTTATACAGATTGTAGAGGGTGCTAAATGCTGTACCATCATGGCACGCCCTTATTATCATTGTAAGGGTGAAAATCTGAGAATATTAATCCCGGGTGTGTTTTCTGCGAGAGGCACTGAAATCCGGAAGTTTCCCGGGAAAAAACATGTATGCAGCTGAGCCGCATCAGAGTGATCAAAGAGCCGCATGCGGCTCCGGAGCCGCGGGTTGCCGACCCCTATACTAGGTGTTGAGGTGCTGAGGCTATAATAGCTGAATAGACAAAAACATATCTCTAACCATCACGTTTTACACCGAAATTTGGCTATTTTCAGGGAGAAGTACGTCATGCCTGCATACAATATCCCAACAAATGGCAATCATATGGTTATTGTCAGTTCTATCAGAAAACAAAGACTAAAACAAATTACAACCAATGCTCGCAATGGTTATACTGGTAAAATAAGTGGAGCATGCTTAACAGCCAAATGTACGCCCAAAACTAAATAGGAGACATTTTACCAAGGTATGCCTATAGGCTACACGAATAAGGAATTATTTTATGATGTGATTTGGCTGTCTCCATACATTTCACATTGTCATGATGACAGCCATGCTAATGTTGGAACCCATTTCCTCAGCGTATCAGCATATTGAGAACGAAATACTAAGCATTCATTCCACAAACATACCAGCTTTGTTAGACAATAACCTAGACTGTATTTGACAATATGGTTTATATATGAAAAGTCAATTTCCATTTATTACAAGTAATTATGTGGGCTCTGTACCGAGGATGTCGTTGTGGCTTGTGCAGCCCTTTGAGATACTTGTGATTTAGGGCTATATAAATAAACATTGATTGATTGATTGATTGATTGATAAGAAAACGTAAATGCCTGACTCACACCTGTATCAGTATCTGAGGTAAACAATGCATTAAAGAGTCTGGACACAACTAAAGCAGCAGGACCTGATCAAATTGAACCATTTTTCTTAAAATTGGCTGCTGATTTTATTGCTGAGCCTCTCTCGCATATTTTTAACCTAAATCTAACAAGTAAAAGCATTCCAAAAATCTGGAAATCAGCCTTGCTAAAAGGGGGTGAACCCACAAATACAAATAATTACAGACCAATTTCTAAATTATGCATTTTAGCAAAATTGTTTGAGAAGATCATAAGTAACCAGCCAAAGGATTTTTTAGAATCAAACAATATTTTATCTCCATTTCAATCTGGTTTTAGAAAACAGCACAGCACTATTACAGCTGCTCTTAAAGTTAAAAGTTAAAGTTAAAGTACCAATGATTGTCACACACACACACTAGGTGTGGCGAGATTATTCTCTGCATTTGACCCATCACCCTTGATCACCCCCTGGGAGGTGAGGGGAGCAGTGGGCAGCAGCGGTGGCCGCGCCCGGGAATCATTTTGGTGATTTAACCCCCAATTCCAACCCTTGATGCTGAGTGCCAAGCAGGGAGGTAATGGGTCCCATTTTTATAGTCTTTGGTATGACTCGGCCGGGATTTGAACTCACAACCTACCGATCTCAGGGCGGACACTCTAACCACTAGGCCACTGAGTAATGTCCTCAATGATTTAATCGAGGCTGTAGACGGCAAGAAATATTGTGTCGCCCTATTTATTGATTTGTCAAAAGCATTTGACACAGTAGACCACAGTCTGTTAATTCAAGCCCTTCATCACGTTAGATTATCTAAAAATGCTGCTGCTTGGTTCACAGACTATCTTTCCAGCAGAACACAATGTGTACAGGTGGCTGGGACGACCTCTTCATTACTGGACATTACCAAAGGAGTTCTACAAGGCTCAGTGCTGGGGCCCATTTTATTTTCTATCTACTTAAATAATCTTTGCAATAATTTGTCAAATGCAATGTACCATTTTTATGCAGACGACACCATTATTTATTGCTGTTCAACCTTCATCACTCAGGCTTTTGAGTTTTTACAAGCTGCTTTTGATGTCAACCAGGCTTGCTTATTTGATCTTAAATTGGTTTTAAATACAGATAAAAAGCAAGGTAATGGTTTTCTCTCATTCAAGGGTGCTACTGGAACATATTCCAAATATTGTAACATCAAATGGAAACCCTATAGTCTACAGAGCAGGTATTAAATTACAAGTACTTGGGTTTTACTCTTGATCAGGAGCTTTCATTTAAAGCCCATATTAACAACTTGGTCTCTAAGCTTAGGGTAAAGCTTGGTTTCTTTTTTAGAAATAAAAACTGCTTCTCTCTTAAAGTCAGAGAGAAATTGGTGACAGCGACTATCTTGCCCGTAATTGATTATGGAGATGTGCTTTATTTTAGTGCATCATCTAAATTCCTCCAGTCCTTGGACACTGTTTTTCACTCAGCACTAAGATTTGTTACTGGCTGTCGTAGTCTCACCCACCACTGTCAACTGTATATGAAGGCAGACTTATCTTCATTGAGTGCACGCAGATACACACATTGGCTGACTATCATTTATAAGGATCTTTTAGGTTTAATACCTCCATACTTGTGTACTTTGTTACAAAGAAAAAACAGCTCTTATGCATTACGTTCTAACAATTTGTATGTTTTAACTGTTCCCCATGTACGGACTGAATTTGGCAAAAGAGCTTTTGGCATTGCTGCCCCTATGGCATGGAATGCATTGCAGACGAAACTGAAACTCAGTGAACTACTTCCATTTGGAGACTTCCGTTCTGTCCTGAGGGACAATCAGCAAGAGACTTTTGCACAGTGCCTGTGTTTTCAAAAGGTGTAAATCTTTATTGTTTTACAGTTCTCTTTTATGTATTTTAAAATGTATGTCTCAACGTATTACTTTTTTGAAACTGCTCTGTGACATGTGCTGTTGACCTCTTGGACAGGTCACCCTTGTGAAAGAGATCTTGATCTCAATGGGTTTCTTATCTGGTTAAATAAAGCTTTAATTACCTATCAAGGAGGAAATTAGCAAGTTTTGAGTCAGATGAAAAAATCTTCTCCGCCTTCAATTGTCTCCATCTTTCAAAGGCATCCCGATACAAATTTTCATTTTGTTCCTGGCTTTGTCATAAATAAGTTGAGAATCATAACGACGCCTTTTAGATTTACTAAGGTTTGACATGTTTAGTAACTTTACCAGTGGCAGTAGCCAGACGAAGAGTGCGATGCGTGATTGGCAACCTGGATGTGACACTTACAGACTTTCTAATTTGTCAAACGGTAGAGGGCAGGACATCAAAATGAAAACAATAACAAGATTTTGGGGCTGTAAATCAAATTTTTAAATGAGCATATCCTGGCTGAACTACTGTTATCAGTTAGAGGTATTCGAAAAGAACATATCAGGGCCATTTAATGATTAGTTGACATGAAATTATTACATATGGCTCCTTTCACTAAATATTTGCAAACCATCTTAAAAGTATGGTGAATAAAAGCGATTGCAAAGTTAACAGTATGATAGTAATAATATTACTAATGATCAGATTCCTGTCAATGGTATTTGAAGATTACATCTTAATCCAAAAGGTGTTTTTTTGTTTAGATTTGTACACAACCAATACCATTTCATGGTATATTTATTTTAAACCTACGGACTCTGAAATTTGGAAGAGCTTATGTATTAGATGTGCGTCAATGTAATTTTACAACTGCCTTTAAAAATAAAACAAAATACACCTATTTAGGTTTTTAAACATTGAACAGAGTGATATTCCTGCATGTGTTCCATTTGTAATGAAGCTTTTGAATTTGAAAAGGTTATTTTTTTTAATCAGTTTTCTCCTCTTGAACGTAATAATCCAATCATCCATCTCTTTATTTTTATTATCACGTAAATGGTCCATAAATGCAATTTTGGACCGGGCGAGAACCATAGACTCAGATTTGGAGGTGCTGATTCTCATCCGTTTGCTTCACACTGAGCTGCAAACTGATCCAGTGAGAGCTGAAAATCCTGGCCAGATGAAGCCATCAGAAACACATAATCTGCAAAATGCAGAGACCTAATCCTGTAGCCACCAAAGCAGATCCCCTCAATACCCTGACTGCGCCTAGAAATTCTGTCCATACAAGTTATCAACAGAATTGGTGACAAAGGGCAGCCCTGGCGGAGTCTAACTCTCACTGGAAACGGGTCCGACTTACTGCCGATAATGCGGACCAAGCTCTGACATTGATCATACAGGGAGTGCACCACCACAATCAGACAGTTCGATACCTCATACTCTCTGAGCACTCCCCACAGGACTTCCCAAGGGACACGGTCTAATGCCTTGTCCAAGTCCACAAAGCACATGCAGACTGGTTGAGCAAAGTCTCATGCACCCTCAAGGATCCTGCCGAGAGTATAGAGCTAGTCAACAGTTCCATGACCAGGACAAATCCGAGGTTTGACTATCTGGAGTAGCCTCCTCTCCAGTACAATTGAATAGACCTTACCTGGAAGGCTGAGGAGTGTGATCCCACAATAGTTGGAACACAACCTTTGGTTCCCCTTCTTCAAGAGAGGAACCACCACCCCTGTCTGCCAAAGCGAAGGTACCGCCCCCGATGCCCGAGTCTTGTCAACCAAGACAGCCCCATCGCATCCAAAGACTTCAGGAACTCAAGGCAGTTGGATCTCATCCACGCTCAGGGCCTTGCCACTAAGGAGCTTTTTAGCTACCTCGGCAACCTCAGCCCCAGAAATAGGAGAGCCCACCACGTATTCCCCAGGCTCTGCATCCTCATAGGAAGACTTGTAGGTGGGATTGAGAAGGTTTTCAAAGTATTCTCTCCACCGATCCACAACATCTTGAGTCGAGGTCAGCAGCACACCATCCTCACCATACACGGTGCACTGCTTCCCCCTCCTGGGGCGGCGGATGGTGGTCCAGTATCGCTTCAAGTATCGTGTCCAAAACATGAGACCGCAAATCCGATGACACAACCATGGTATTTGTTAAGGACAATCTGTGACAAGCACAAACGTCCAATAACAAAACATCACTGGGGTTCAGATCTGGGCGGCCATTCCTCCCAATCAGACCTCTCCAGGTTTCACTGTCGTTGCCAAATGTGAGTGTTGAAGTCTGAGCCTAGCCGGGCCCCATGGGAACAGGCCCAGCCACCAGGCGCTCGCCATCAAGCCACACCGGCGGGGATGGCTCCAGAGGGTAGGCCCCTGTGACCCGAGTCTGGGCGAGGGAAATCTGGGTCCTTGATTTTGATTTTTCCAGGGGTCTTCGAGCTGCTCTGTCTGGTATCTCACCTCGGACCTGTTTGTCTTGAGAGACTTAGAAGCCCCCAGACGACATAGCTCTTGGGATCATTGGGACATGCAAACTACTCTACCATGATAAGGGAGCTACATTCCAATTTGCCTTTTAATGGATTCATTTCGTGTGTGTGTGTGTGTGTGTGTGTGTGTGTGTGTGTGTGTGTGTGTGTGTGTGTGTGTGTGTGTGTGTGTGTGTGTGTGTGTGTGTGTGTGTGTGTGTGTGTGTGTGTGTGTGTGTTAGAGATGCGCGGTTTGCGGGCACAACCGCGGAGTCCGCGGATTATCCACGAATCGGGCGGATGAAATTTAAAAAAATTAGATTTTATCAGCGGGTCGGGTCGGGCGATTGAAATTTTAAAAAATTAGATTTTAAATAGATTCAGGCGGGTGGCAGTTAAACCAATTCGGAAATATATATACATAGTTAAATGTTGTTACCCACATACGAAAAACGAGCAGGCACCTGCTGCATATGCCACAACAGAAGAAAAAAAAAAAGAGATGGACACTTTTACGGAGCGGAGAAGGCCCCCGACGCCTCGCCGGGGTCCGGGACCGAGGCCCCTTCCCCCGAGAGGACCCCACCGGGAGCCGTAGCTGAGGCGATCCGCGAGAAGGGCCCGACGCACGTCCAGAGTCACCACCGCGCCCACCGCACCGACACCCCGCCTCGTCCGCCTTCGCCGCGGCCGGCGTCACGCGCAGCAGGTAAGCAGCTTACCTGCCCGCCACCCCCGTGGCCGGGGGCTCGTAACAGGGGTCACTCCACCCGCGCAGCTTACCTGCCCGCCACCCCTGTTGCCGGGGGCGCGTAACAGGGGTCACTCCGCGCGCAGTGCGCTCACGAAAGGGGTGGGGCTCACCCTGGTTGATATAGACAGCAGCTAGGACGGTGGCCATGGAAGTTGGAACCCGCTAAGGAGTGTGTAACAACCCACCTGCCAAATCAACTAGCCCTGAAAATGGATGGCGCTGGAGCGTCGGGCCCATATACCCGGCCGTCGCCGGCAGCGAGACGCGCTTGGAGGTGCGCTCAGCGCGGCTCCCATATGATTGCGCACTGGTGTGCGTCTGGGTCGTGAAGCGTGGCACGCGAATGCTGCATTGGATCAGTCTCCTTTCTTTAACAGGCACAAGCTTTATAACCTCACTAATGCCTTGCATCGTCTATATTAGATATATAACAACGGGCGGGTGCGGGCGGATGGCGGGCGGATGCGGTTCTGATCAAATGTTAGATCGGGTGGATTGCGGATGGTTGACAACTTTCTGATGCGGTTGCGGATGAAATAATTGCCTATCCGCGCATCTCTAGTGTGTGTGTATATATTATATGTATATATACATATATTTGTTTGTATATATAAATATATAGGTGTGTGTATATATATATATATATATTAATATGTATATATGTGCATATATATATATATACACGCACACAATTATTATATCCTAAAAAAAACTTTGGATAAAATTGTTACCAAGTTTAGTGCAAATAAATAACATACACTCAAGTAAAACATTTGAAAACGTTACTGGATGACATTCTAATAATAAAATTGCATTTGTGTACAAATATTGGGGTTTTTTCTTAAGCAATTTGAATGACTAAAAACTACTAAAAACATTTGCATGCGATACAAATGAGACCCTCTTCTATTAATGGTGGCCTTGAAAGCATTATTGGTAGAACCACCACAGAGACACGTCACACTGAATGTGAGACAATGAATTTTCAGGTTTTTTTTTAAATGTCTTTCAAGATTGTTATTGTTAAACAGTATTAAGTCACAAATATAATTTCATGTGGAGCAACATTACAAATAAAACAATAATCTTAGGTACATCAGTGTACCATTTTCCATTAAAAAAAAACACTGAATTGTTTGAATTATCCAATTTGTGTATGAGTGATTTTCATGTTCTTCACAAAAGCATTTTCTGTGTCCCCCATTTTTGAGAGATAATAAGCAAGCCAGATGATCATGATCATGTGATGATGTGCTAGGAACCACAGAGCCCTCCCCATCAACAAGAATGCTAATCAAGCAGAGTTTGTGAGAGCCAACAATTACTTTTGGAAAAACTATGATCTAGGACCTTATATTTTTGAGCCTGAACACAAAGAGAATAAGCAATAAGTTTTAGAAGCCGAGTGATGGATGCAGTTTCATTGTGACACTATGGCATCCGCAGCATTGCTAGGTGCTAAATATACAAACTAACCACATTAAACCAATTGCTCGGTGCTAAATATACAAACTAACCACATTAAACCAAAATAAAACAAACCCTTACTGTAATAGTTCCACTCTCACTGGGATGCCGATAGCATACCTGCCAACTACTCCGGTTTTCCCGTAATTAGTACGGTTTTCATCAACCTATTCCGGGTTACGGTTGCAGTGATAAAAAGTACGGTTTTTCATTAATTAAAAATATATATTTAAAAAAAAGTTTTATTCACGAAATCGCGTAACAACAATGACAATCGACACTGCTTCCCGTAACTTCCTATCGAGCCATTCCGAATGCCATGCGCGAGGCTATTTATAGCACCGCTGCCAAGCACGAGGCACCAGTTGTATGGCGTCACATTAGTGCCAAAAATCCGAGCGCATAAAAACTGTTATCGCGCGCTGATTCTCCACTTCGTGCGCGCGCGACACCATTTTGCGCGCGTGTGGTGCCTTTTAGCGCGCGCGCGCGGTGCCTTTCTGCGCGCTCTCTGTGTACTCCTGGCATCTCTCCTCGCGCTGTCATGTTTCTTTTTGGCACTTTGGGGGCGGGTATGCTTAGACGGCCTCTTCTTTCTGATTGGTCAGGCGAAAAATGCTGAAAAATGCTCAGAGCCAATCAGAAGTATAGCAGGGCGGGTCATCGTCAATATGTATCAAGATTTACAGAGGAAGAAGTGGATAAAAAAATGTCAATAAACACAATACAGGGTAATACAAAATGTGACCCAAATAAATAATAAGACAACAAACACCATAATCACATCTTTCAGCCAGAACTGGTCCACCAGCAATAACATCCAACCATAACATTATTTTATATTTTCACTTCTTCTTGAACATTTGTTTTCTAATTTATGGAATTTCTTTTGATTCAGCCATAAAATTAATGAAATAATCTTTGAATTTTGTTTTTAAAATGTTAAAAATAGCTTTTAATAATGTATTCTGAAACAGTTTAAAATAATCAGAGAACTGACTAACACTGACCCTACACAACTATGTGGCACAATTAAGTCATTTTTTTTTTAAAAGCGAAAGAGATCCAATTTCAACAGCATCCTATGTCATATCTACATGTAATAAGATTTGTAACAAGGCAAACCATTTGTAAATTGGTCGAAAATCGAGCAAGTTATGGTAATTTAAGTAGTACATGTACCATTGACATCAATGTAATGATTGAGGCTAGATGTCTGAAGTAAGATGGCTACAACGTTGCTACACTGGAGAATGATTGGTCATATGAAAAATGCTCACAGCCAATCAGAAAGAAGGGGCCATCTAAGCATACCCGCCCCCAAAGTGCCAAAAAGAAACATGACAGCGCGAGGAGAGATGCCAGGAGTACACAGAGAGCGCGCAGAAAGGCGTCGCACGCGCGCGCAGAAAGGCACCGTGCGTGCGCAGAAAGGCACCACGCGCGCGCAAAATGGTGTCGCGCGCGCACAAAGTGGAGAATCAGCGCGCGATAACAGTTTTTATGCGCTCGGATTTTTGGCACTAATGTGACGCCATACAGTTGCCATTGTTTCCAAACGAGCGAACGATCTTGGAATCAGCCGGAGAAAAATCGCAAACGAGTCTTAAACCGAAAAGAAAACTGCAGTCATTCCGTGAAGAATATTCAAAAGCCTATCCGGGAATAATTATCCGTTCCAAAAAGGGTGAAAACTACGCGAATTGCACCTTGTGCAGACAAGATTTTTCGATCGGACACGGAGGAATTAGCGATGCAAAAGACCACGTTGGGACAAAAAAACACAAGTCTAATGCCGTTGCTAGCGATACAAGTGGAAAACTTTCAACGTTTTTCGTCGCCCAAACAGTGATGGTTTTAGCAACATTTTAACCTGTCTGAATGCTAATAATCATTTTGCGGACCCTGGACCCTGGACCCTGGCTACTAGGTTTTTCTGATTTCAAAAGTTGGCAGGTATGCGATAGACAGGACAATCATATAATTCTGTTTAGATGAAGAATCAATCACAATCTTCAAGAATGGTTAAAAAAAATTCCTGCAAGCGTCTGTTGGGGTCTATTTCACATTCATTTGTCTACTACCAGGTGAGAGATGCATGAATTATAATCTAGAATTAACTTTAAGCAAGTTTGAGACAAAGCAGAAGTAACCGCCGGCTTAGTGTGTCAACAATAGCATTGTAAGTTAGCATTAGCTCACTGCTATCAATGAGCTGCTAGAACAGTCCGTCTGCGTTGACGTTTACAATAACAATATCGCTTGTATTTGGATAATTTTCAGGTCATGACATGTAAATGGAGTTTTGCTGGCGGTTATAATGGGCGCAACAGAAGACCCTCGATCTGGTAACTCCATTGTTAGCTATTTATTTACGATTTTGAATGCAGAAAAAAAGCCAAACTTATGTTGTTCTTGTCTTATGTAAAGATTGTAAATTATAAACACCACATCTCTTTCCAATGTTTGCACATTTCCAGTATGACTGATCTGATAACATGGTCAGAGTGCAGAAGCGTTACTACAGTGATGTCAATCTTCGAAAAAACTTGGAAGGTTTTGGAGCGGAATATTCAAAATAGCTGACTGAATTTGTGGCATCTTGTGATGTTTAAACGGTGTATTCAAATACTTTTCGGACTGTAAATACAATTGTATATGGTTTAATGGATAAGCATACAAAGTCAACTTGTTTTTCCACTCTACTAGTACTTTAAGATTCACTTATTTAGTGATTCCATTGGTTCAAACACGTTCCTCTAGCGCCCCCTTTCATACGCATGCTATAAATAAGCAGGTGTGTTCCTGCAGTAGCCAGTTAGTTAAAAAACAGGTGAGCAAAGAACTAGCAATGTTCTTGTTTGTCTTGTTAATTGCTGGGTTGCAATCACGTGACCTCAAGGCACTTTCGGGCTTTAGGCATTAGGCTACTGTTTGATTACCTGCATCAGTGCAGACTTGGACGTATTTTGAAAGGTTTAGTGGCAAATATATAAGTGATAATGGAAAATATATTTAAAATGGGATAAAGTGGATTTAACCACTCTAAAATATATATTTTTTTAATTAACCATTCATCATAACCAAGACGTTACTGCTCGCGATACGACTTCCTCCACTGCTCCCCTCACCTCCCAGGGGATGATCAAGGGTGATGGGTCAAATGCAGAGAATAATTTCGCCACACCTAGTGTGTGTGTGTGTGACAATCATTGGTACTTTAACTTTTAACTTTCCTTCGACACTCACACAGATTTAGAGAAGAAAAGATTGCAGACACATGTCTTTACATCTGAAGGGGTCCACAAATAAAGCATTAATCGGTTTATTCATTCATCGCTAAGTACCGAATTTGAGTGCCGTGATGCTAAAGAGAAAAGTTTGTCTGCAGTTGATTTCCTGCGAAAAATATTAGTCTGTCATCTGTAATTCATGTCTGCAGTTGTTTTTATGGTGTGAAGTTTGTATTTTGTCTCATTATTTAGCTGTTGATGTCCCTGTTGTTCAGCAATGATTGCTCACGATAACAAGAATTAGTATATGCTGTTGAGCCCAGGAGAGATTTATTCTTCTACTTTATTAATATTATTAAGGATATTTTATGCTAACAAATATCACCAATACGCTTCAATGTGGTCATCCGTGTCGAATAAAGCACCTGACTTTCCTGCACAACAACAACTAAGTTTTTAGTTTCTGTTCTGAAAATGGCAACAAAAACACGTTGGTTTGGACCAAAATGACAATATTTATAACTAGGACTGTACATGACTTAGTTGATATTTAGTACTTATATTTAAGCATGGCAACCACAAAAGAACACCAACTAATGCGATCTCTTGTCCTTTCTTTACGTTCTGCTCTCAAACACTACTAATATAGTAGAAATTCAACTCAATTGCATCTCAGAAAGTTTTTCAATCAAATCAAATGTTCAAAGCAACATTTTACAAAGTGATCGCTGCAGACACGAGCATGGTCCGATAGTATGCCACAAGATGATGAAAGGGATATTTAAAGAGCTATTTCCTTTGACGCACTTTTGTTTTTATGACTTCATTACCTTTATCATCCTCGTCTTTCAGGACTCTATGAAAGCTATTTGCTATTGCTATTTGAACGACTGGAACACCCAAGAACAGAACAGCAATACGGCATTTTCTGCCCAAACTCTACACTCACTCTCACTTGATTTAATGCTACGCTCACGCTAGTTGACCATCATGTGAATTAAGCTGCGAAGAAGAAAAATGATGTGACGTCATATGCAACCAGCAATTAGCCACGATGCTATGTGACTTCCTGCCCTTTATTATGCGCCAATATGAGCCCAACTGTGCTGACCGGCACATACTCTGTCCCCATCCAGGTAAATATTTACAAACCCTGTTTCCATATGAGTTGGGAAATTGTGTTAGATGTAAATATAAATGGAATACATCCATCCATCCATTTTCTACCGCTTATTCCCTTTGGGGTCGCGGGGGGCGCTGGAGCCTACCTCAGCTACAATCGGGCGGAAGGCGGGGTACACCCTGGACAAGTCGCCACCTCATCGCAGGGCCAACACAGATAGACAGACAACATTCACACTCACATCCACACACTAGGGCCAATTTAGTGTTGCCAATCAACCTATCCCCAGGTGCATGTCTTTGGAGGTGGGAGGAAGCCGGAGTACCCGGAGGGAACCCACGCAGTCACGGGGAGGACATGCAAACTCCACACAGAAAGATCCCGAGCCCGGGATTGAACCCAAGACTACTCAGGACCTTCGTATTACATGATTTGCAAATAATTTTCAACCCATATTCAGTTGAAAATGCTACAAAGACAACATATTTGATGTTCAAACTGATAAACATTTTTTTTTTTTTTTTGCAAATAATCATTAACTTTAGAATTTGATGCCAGCAACACGTGACAAAGAAGTTGGGAAAGGTGGCAATAAATACTGATAAAGTTGAGGAATGCTCATCAAATACTTATTTGGAACATCCCACAGGTGAACAGGCAAAGTAGATTCCATGAAATGCTCAGTCATTCACAAACAAGGATGGGGAGAGGGTCACCACTTTGTCAACAAATGCGTGAGCAAATTGTTGAACAGTTTAAGAAAAACCTTTCTCAACCAGCTATTGCAAGGAATTTAGGGATTTCACCATCTACGGTCCGTAATATCATCAAAGGGTTCAGAGAATCTGGAGAAATCACTGCACGTAAGCAGCTAAGCCTGTGACCTTTGATCCCTCAGGCTGTACTGCATCAACAAGCGACATCAATGTGTAAAGGATATCACCACATGGGCTCAGGAACACTTCAGAAACCCACTGTCAGTAACTACAGTTGGTCACTACATCTGTAAGTGCAAGTTAAAACTCTCCTATGCGAGGTGAAAACCGTTTATCAACAACACCCAGAAACGCCGTCGGCTTCGCTGGGCCTGAGCTCATCTAAGATGGACTGATACAAAGTGGAAAAGTGTTCTGTGGTCTGACGAGTCCACATTTCAAATTGTTTTTGGAAACTGTGGACGTCGTGTCCTCCGGACCAAAGAGGAAAAGAACCATCCGGATTGTTATCGGCGCAAAATTGAAAAGCCAGCATCTGTGATGGTATGGGGGTGTATTAGTGCCCAAGACATGGGTAACTTACACATCTGTGAAGGCGCCATTAATGCTGAAAGGTACACACAGGTTTTGCTTGCCATCCAAGCAACGTTACCATGGACGCCCCTGCTTATT